>NC_060130.1:374436495-374739526 GCF_021461395.2 Schistocerca americana | reverse complement strand
TTTATTTACTCAAACAAATGCGGGATGCACTGGGCAGGTCCATGCACCATCACGTCCCATGCCGATCCCCACACAGGTCGCTAAGTCACGGGCGGCGCCGAGTCCCACACTGCACCGGTCGCAAAAGTCGTGTGTGCTGTATTACCAGCTGGGTAGGCTAACTGCATCTGCAGCATCGCATCTCGCTGATGGTCCCGGAATCTGCTTGACTACGTCGTGTAAAGTGTGGACAGTACTTCATCTCCCACATCACTACTTCCTCTTCACAAGCTGCCAATTGGAATATGCGGGGAAAAGCCTTTTACGCTATCTGTCGTTTTGTCATTAAGTTTTACTTTTTTCTCCTTTTCTCAGTGGTAAAAACTCTAAACTATCTCCAAGTGCCAGTCTCTCCCTTGTAGAACTATGGGGTAACCCCGCCAGCAATGCTGCCGCGATGGAGCAAAGAAACGTAATGGTAGACTTGATCCTTCAAGTCATAGGATCGATATCTGTACCCTTTCACCTCGGGATTGAAAACTGACTCGGCAGCTATATGTGCAGGCGGCGCATCATCTGCATGACCAACACTAGCTTGCGGGTACTTCAAATAACCTTCAACCGTGAGAGGTATTGAGGCCACACGCTGCACACCCTCAGCCCGTCTCAGGGTGGCACCCGTCTCTGTATAGTATGCTGGGGGAAAGGCCATCCGTCGCAACACTGCATCGAGGCATTCATGATTCATCCGTCAAAGGCACTGTCAAAGTCCACCGACACCAGAGGTCCTGTCAAGTGTCTAGCCTCTGCCGCAGTGATGACGACAAGCGTCACCGCCCTAAGTCCTGGTCAATGTGACTCGCAGTGTGGTGGGTACAGAAGTAAATCCTTGCCCGTCCGATTGTAAGTGTAGCCAGGTATCTGTGAGGTACAGTTCATCCACCAACTGGTTCAGTTCTGCGCAATTTGTGAAACGTGGTATTTGGTCTTTCAGGGTCAAAAACGCAGTTAAAGTCGCCTCCGAGGACGATGTGGTCGTAACGATCCCTAAATAATGATGCAATCTCTTATATGTAAAACTGGTTGCTTTCTCTTCGATTATGAGTACCAGAGGGAGCATATAAGTTGATGATCTTGACGCCCTGAAAAGTAATGGCGAGACCCCAAGCTGATGGGAGGTAGATGACGTTGTCCAGCTCAATGCCTTCCTTCAGGAGTATGGCTGTCCTGCTGCCGTTGTCCATGCATGGCATATGGTCGATGTCGTACCTGTAAATAGGTGAGAGCACATGAAGCCAAGTTTCTTGCAAGAGGGCCACACCAAGGGCCGCTGCCTTCAACTTGTCACGGAACATCTGGAGCTTCACCAGCGTATCAGTGGTGCTGAGATTAATAGTTCGTGTCCAATAAGCTCACAGCTGAACTGCGATATTAGAAGCACTCATGAGGGAAGGAAAGACCATAGTGTTCCAGAACACCCTCCCCGTAAGCCCATCATCAGCTAGAATTCGTGAAGTGGCGTGGTTGCAGCTGTCACAGACGCCCCATCATGTAGGCTTTCCTCGGCGTCGTAGGACCATAGCAACGTGCGGCGGTATTGGTCGCCTGTTGAGGCACTCTGTCCATATTGGTCAGTGTTTCATTCGCCATGGAGTCGTGGTATGGTTCTGACTTTTGTCCTACATCCATACGCATTTTGCTGTGTGTGTGTGTGTGTGTGTGTGTGTGTGTGTGTGTGTGTTTGTGTGTGTGCATCGCCATTGCTGGCGACACTAGAGGGCAGAATGGAGGTTCCGTGACTGTTTCATCCTGCAGGTAAGGATCGTTGTCATTGGGGACATTTTCTTCCTCAGACAGCGGTTGGCAGGATTCCTACAGAGCCAGCTGACATTTCGTCCTATGATTTGGAGACCTTTGTTTGCGCACATGAGTATCGGTGTCTGAAGAAGCCAGAGGGTCCTGACTGTCAGGGACGAAAGATTCAGTTGGCACATCTATGGAGGCGACTTCCATCCCCATCATCTCTTCAAAAATGGCTGCAAGCACTATGGGACTTAACATCTGAGGTCATCAGTCCCTCAGACTTCGAACTACTTAAACCTAACTAACATAAGGACATCACACACATCCATGCCCGAGGCAGGATTCGAACCTGCGACCGTAGCAGCAGCGTCGTTCCGGACTGAAGTGCCTAGAACCGGTCGGTCACAGCGGCCGGCCCACCATCTGTGTCACTCCCATCGATTCGCTATGAAGGCATATATGGATGGGGCTCAGTCGACGTCTTCATTCCTTCTGCATCGTCTTGTTGCCGTTCCAGAGGCGACGATGGTCGTGGTTAAGACGACGCCGCGATCAGCGGGTAGTGGTCGACTTGTAGAGCCTGGACTTACGAGTACGTCAATGGAAGCGCCATTGGTGTAGTCATTATCTGCTCGTCCCTAGCGGTAAATGGGTAATTCGATGTTGCAGGCATCTGGAACGTCCATGATCTTCTTGTGTGCATCCCGAACATGCCTTCAGTTGACCATCATAGATGATGATGGCATGACAGCCGCCGATGTACAAATAGGATGGGACATGTTTGGAAGATTCAATGCGAATCTATTGCAATCCATTAAGAATGGGGTATGTGGTGAAATGCAGTAGTTTTTCAGCTGTATGGCTAATCACCTTTCCATAGGCGCTCAGCTTAGCAACCACCATCTCGGCGGTAACTTCAAACAGTAATTTGAACACCCAAAAGAATAGTCCTCCGTTCGAGTCCTGCATGTTCCATTAGCACATTACTTATATGTCTGTATATGTCTGTCCGAATGTCGAAATTTAAAACCATCTCGCGTCGAATTAAAAATCTCATCGAAAGCCATGTCACTGACCATATTTACGTATACCACGCTGCTCACGATTGAATGCTGGCTGTCGACAAGATCATTATAATCAATCCAGACTTCGTCTCATAGGAATTATTCTATTTCCAATTCCTTCGGTCTTGCCTGCTCGTTCGAGAAATTGAGCTTCACTGTCGCTTTGCAGTATGAATAGCTCATTCTTCTTCTATGTAAGTTTAGCGCACGAAGACGGCCAAGGTACACAACAACACTGCATTCGCGGTATCATAGCGGGGACGTATAAAAGACCTCCAAGTCGCTTCCCTGCGGAAGGCGGACTTGATGCGCTGGACTGGGATTGGGACCCGGATTACTCGCTTTACGCGACCACTCGCCTTAACTACCTTGGCTATACATGCACGACTCACGGACGGATCCAGACTTCCATATGTCGTCGTTCCTGTATCACAACCTCTACTTTGACACACTTCAGGTAATTCCTGCACAAGGAAGGATGTTTTAATTGAAAGTCTCGGCCCAGTATCGGTAGATAAATACGATATTGCAGTGCCTGTGTTGTTAAGAAGAACGATGTAATGTTCCTTCAGACACATATTAATGTCCGTAGGAATAGGTACTGCGTCGTCTACATGAAATGTATTGACAGTTGCATTGCATCGTTCTTGTTAATAACACAGGCGCTGCAATATTTGTCAGCCGATCCCAGACCACGACTTTCAATTAAAATGTCCTCCCCTGTACAGAAATTATACACTATGTGTATGAGCGCAGTTTGTGACGCAAGAACAGTGATATACCGAAGTTTGCGTCAGGACGTGAGTCGTGTACGGATAGCCAAAACGGTTAATGCGACTGCATGCATAAACTGGGAGATCCGGGCTCGATTTCCAGTCTGGCACGAATTTTTAATGTCGACATTCCCTTGTACAGCTGATGGTTGTTTGTATACATAACTACGAATACATTGCAAGTAATACAAATAATATTGATTTTCTTGCATTCTCGGCCTGGCGTTGTCATCTTGGAAAATGAGGATATCTGCCGTTAATCCGCTTCATACTTACACGATACTTCGATCGCATAACTCACAATATTCATCAGGTGCTCCCTGAGGCTGAATCAAGTGTCGAACGGGTTCGACGGCGTTTTCCTGGACTTGTTCAGTCACATTTTAACTTCAACATACTTCCTATATGGTGGTCAAGTCTATGAGCAAACAGACGGGGTGGGCGAACCACTTTATGGAGAGATTTTAAGATGAGGCGCTTGCAAGGAACCCAGGTTAACCGTAATGTTTCTTCAGATACCTTTATTATAACACCATTATTATTTGGCCTCACGGAGGGGAAATGCTCTTTGTTTTTCTGGAACACCTGTACTTGCGCCATCCTAACAAAAATCACAGTGTAAATAGAGATGAATAGACTACTCCCTTTATTAGATGTTCTTGTTCAGAGGAAAGCAGATGGCACTTTTGTTCATAGTATTTACCCAAAACCAGCTCACACCGATCTGTATCTGCCAGCCAGTAGCTGCCACCATCCGGCGCAGAAGAACGGTGTACTCAAAACTCTGGTTCACTGGGAACGAACTCTCTCTGATCCAGACTACTTGACGACAGAGATAGGACACCTGCAGTCTGTGTTCTACAGAAACGGATATTATCCAAAGATATTAAGAAGGCACTGCGTCTACGTCTCCACCAGAAGGGTCATTGGAATCACAAGAAGAAGAAAAGAAAGTTGCTTTTTTGCCATATGCTGCACCAATATTCATCAAAATCAGCAAAATTATTCTCAAATATAACGTCAAGAGCGTTTCCCGACCACCAACCAAGATTAAGTCTCTGTTAGGGAGTGTAAAGGGTGATCTGGACCTACAGAAACCGGGCATTTACCACATACCATGTCAATGTGCTATATCATATAGCGGTCAGACTATCAGGACTGCTGACATCGATGTAAGGAGCACCAACAGCACATCAGACTGAACCAGGTTTCCAAGTCAGCTATGGCGGAACACTGTTTGGCAGTAAGTCATTCGATTAATTAAGATGATGTCAACTTTCTGACACAGGCACCCAGATATTGGGATAGCGCTATTAAAGAATCCATGGAATTAAAGGGCTCACAAAATCTTATCAACAGTGACATTCGATATGGACTTAGCTCAGCCTGGAATCCGGTACTCAATCTACTAAAGACGCAACGGAGGCAACATCCAAATAACGCAGCACAAGCAACACAGGGTGCAGATGGTGGTACGTCAGACAGCAAGTCTAGTACCTGAGGACGGCAGTTTGAACACCATATGCCAGAAAATAATCCGACAGCCGCCCCTAGCGGACGCGTACCTCGGACGGAGCGCCTGGCGCGGCGCGGACAGATGTCGCAGAGCCAAAGCCCGCATTAGCACCCGTTCGACACTGGATTCAGCCTCAGGGAGCGCCTGACGAAGACTGCGCCTTGCGTGATCGAAATATCGCGCAAGTGCAACGCGGATAATCGACAGATAACCTGATTTTCTGGAGACTAGAAATCTACTCTGTAGGAATCAGCAAGGGGTTTCGGAAAAGACGATCGTGTGAAACACAGCTCGCGCTATTCGTCCACGAGACTCAGAGGGCCATAGACACTGGTTCCCAGGTAAATGCCGTGTTTCTTGACATTGGCAAGGCGTTTGATACAGTTCCCCACAGTCGTTTAATGAACAAAGTAAGGGCATATGGACTATCAGACCAATTGTGTGATTGGATGGAAGAGTTTCTAGATAACAGAACGCAGCATGTCATTCTCAATGGGCAGAAGTCTTCCGAAGTAAGAGTGATTTCAAGTGTGCCGCAGGGGAGTGTCGTAGGATCGTTACTGTTCACAATGTATATAAATGACCTCGTGGATAACATCGGAAGTTCACTGAGGCTTTTTGCGGATGATGCTGTAGTATATCGAGAGGTTGTAACAATGTAAAATTGTACTGAGATGCAGGAGGATCTGCAACGAATTGACGCATGGTGCAGGGAATGGCAATTGGATCTCAATGTAGACGAGTGTAATGTGCTACGAGTACATAGAAAGAAAGATCCTTTATCATTTAGCTACAATATAGCAGGTCAGCAACTGGAAGCACTTAATTCCATAAATTATGTGGGAGTAGGCATTAGGAGTTATTTAAAATGGAATGAACATATAAAATTAATCGTCGGTAAAGCAGATGCCAGACTGAGATTCATTGGAAGAATCCTAAGGAAATGCAATCCGAAAACAAAGGAAGTAGGTTACAGTACACTTGTTTGCCCACTGCTTGAATACTGCTCACCGGTGTGGGATCCGTACCAGATAGGGTTGATAGAAGAGATAGAGAAGATCCAACGGAGAGCAGCGCGCTTCCTTTTCGGATGAAAACGTGCTCCGAACATGGTTCGCCTCAAAACCACGTGATTTCTACAGTCACTTAATCGAAAAGTTATCCCAGCGTTGGTAGACCGTTGTAAATAATGGAGGAGAGTATCTTGTTGACGACTAAATCCTCTGTTTATTTGTATTTGTTGTGTTTGTTAACTTATGGAGAAACTCTACTAACTTACACACCAACCCAATATATTTATTATATTTAACGAGGAAACGTTGTTAGCTAAAATGTCGAGATATTCGTTGGCGATTTACTTCAGACTTTTACGGAATACTCTATTAAACATTCGGACAGACATACACTACATACTTTTCTATTTACATGGTATACAAATATTCTTGTCTGATTTACTTTAAATGTTTACTTCATACTCAAATAAACATTCAGACAGACAAACAGAGGCTATATACTTTTCTAAACAATAATGTACACGTATTCTGTTAAAATCGACTGCGAGAAAAAAAACCACTGTGCAGTGCAAAATGTGTGGTTTCGCTTTCTTTCTCGCAGTCAGATTTAAATACGATAGTAGGGCATTTAAACCATTAGAAATTTTGGAAATTTGTGGTAAGGTCTTAGGGGACCAAACTGCTGAGGTCTTCGGTCCCTAAGCTTACGAACTACCTAATCTAACTTAAACTAACTTAACGCTAAGGACAATACACACACCCATGCACGAGGGAGGACTCGAACCTCCGACGGGGTGAGCCGAAACCGTTAGACAAACAACAGTATAAAAAGCTCCTAAGGAGCGGGGTAGGGTGTACTAAGAAATAACTGTTAAGAAGAAATTGTGATTCGTTGCGCTGTTTTAGAGTTAATTACCATTGAAGTTAGTCAATCAGTCGATTGGACGCACAAATTCAAGCGGCCCGCTAGATACCGTTAGTGTCAGTTGTCATAGCGTACATAGCGCTCGAGATTGCTCAGCCTATGGCTCGGCTTCAATCCTTACTGCCGTTACACGTCCAAATTCTGTATTGTTCTATTGTTCAGTTTTAAGAAATAAAAGAAAAAAAAAAGTTGGCGACACCGTCTCTGGTGGGCCGCTTGAAACGGCACGCTCAACAGCCAGATTGGCTGACTTCTATGTCAATTAACTCGAAATAAGGACACCGTATCGAATTTTTTTCTTAACAATAATTTTTCAGCACGATTTCCCTGCAGCACTCTTACGATGTTTACAAAAAGATGGCTCCAAGCACTATGAGACTTAACATCTGAGGTCATCAGCCGCGTGGTTCCGGACTGAAGCGCCTAGAATCGCTCGGCCACCGCGGCCGGCCGATCTTTTCAGCCTGTTACTGACCACATTACGTACATGATCAGCCGGAACATTATGACCACCTACCTAATAGCCTATATGTCCACCTTTGGCACGGATGACAGCGGCGACGCGTCGTGACATGGAAGCAATGAGGCCTTGGTAGGTCGCTGGAGGAGGTGGCATCACATCTGCACACACAAGTGACCAAATTCTCCTAAATTCTGGGGAGGGGAGTGATGAGATCTGATGCCACATTCAATGACACCGTAGATGTTTTCGAACGGGTTTAGATCTGGCGAGTTGGGGGCCAACGCATCAGTTGTATTCCGCCACAGTGTTCTTAGCACCACTCTGTCAACTGCTGGCCTTGTGACATGGTGCATTATCTTGTTGAAAAATGCCTCTGCTGTCGGGAAACATGATTGTCATGATGATGATGATGGTGATGTTTGGTTTGTGGGGCGCTTAACCGCGCAGTTATCAACGCCCGTACAAAGTCGCAGTTTGTACACGGTTCAATTCTGAAACATTTCCAATCCAGACACTGTCACGAATGATGATGATGATGAAATGATGAGGACAACACAAACATCCAGTCCCCGGGCAGAGAAAATCCCCAACCCGGCCGGTAGTCGAACTCAGGATCCCGTGATCCAGAGGCAGCAACGCTAGCCACTACACCACGAGCTGAGGACATGATTGTCATGTCGGGTTGTGCGTGGTTTGCAACTAGCGTACGATACTCCTTTGCCGTCATGGTGCCTTGCATGTGCTCCACTGGACCCATGGAACCCCACGTGATTGTTCCTCAGAGAAAAATCCAGCCGTCGCCAGCTTGTTCCGTCCTGCAGTACAGGTGTCACGGAGCTGTTCCCCTGGAAGACGACGGATTCACGCCATCAAATCGGCATGATGAAGAAAGTATCGGGGTTCATCAGACCACGCAACGCTCTGCCACTGCACCAAAGTCCTGTGCCGATGATCACGTGACCATTTCAGTCGTAGTTGCCGATGTCGTGGTGTTAACATTGGCACAAACATGGGCCATCGGCTGCGGAGGCCCTTCGTTAGCAGCCTTGGTTGCACTGTGTGTTCAGATACGCTTGTACTCTGACCATCATTAAAATCTGATGTTAGTTCCACCACAGTTCGCTGTCTGTCCTGTTTTGCTAGTCTGCCCAGCTTACGACGTCCGACATTTGTAATGAAGGGTGGCCGCCCAACCCCACGACGTCTCGACGTGGTTTCACCTTGGTTTCGCTAAGTGTTGAAGACACTCACCACAGCACTCCTCGCATACCTGACGAATTGTGCAGTTTCCGAAATGCTCGTGCCGGGCCTCCGGGCCACCACAACCTGCCCTCTGTCAAACTCAGATAGATAATGAGCCTTCCCCATTCTACACACGGACAGAACGCTCACTCAAACGCCCGCTGGGTAGAACAGGTAATTAGGATTGTTGAAAGGGCCAAATAAGGTTGGGGTCAGTTTCACCTTACAATAGTAATTTGTTGTAATTTACTGACACATTTACAACCAAAGCGGCACATAGCCGAACCTTTACCAAATGCAATGCTTTCGCGGCTGAAGGCCTCCAAACAAGAAATCTTAACAAATCAACAAGATAAAAATGCAGTTAAAATAGCAAATAAAATAATTAAAAAAACATATATCACAGCCATGTGGAAAGCCTCAAGGCAAAGTAGATAGAACAAACATATGCAAGGTGCATTCAAATGGCTGAAGGCCACAATTAAGTTTCAAAATTTTAAAATATATTACGGTAATCTTTTAAAGACAGAAAGCCGAAATGTTTAAGCTTCAAAGATAATTTTGACAGTAAAGTTGCAAAGCTGAAAGCCCACAATTAATTTTCCAAAATTTAAAAAAAATATAACCATAAGCCTCAAATTTTTAAGAAACTGAAAACAGATAATTAAACACCGGTGGGAAAGACAATAAAGACAACGGCACTCAGAAGCCCCCAGGGACGTCGGTCTGCCGTCGTTCACTTAGGTGAGACAGGTGGTGAGCCCAACTACACTTGATCCGTTGGAACCCAACCAGGGGACAGCCACGGACCGACCGACACAACGAATTGCTTGCCACCAATCAGTACATGAGAACTCAAACACCAAAGGCTACGAACGTGGTCATCCACAATGAAATATGTATTAGCTGTCAAAATTACACACCATGTTGGACAGCGACAACAGGTGAGGAAAGGACGCTGCCTGAAATTACGTTAGTGGCCGGGGCAGGTAACCGGAACGCTAACGGCCACAAGGCAGAAAATTCCATTGGTGCACTCGGATTGTAGTCAACCAAAATAGTTAATTGCACCGCATGGTGGTTAAATTTCAGCAGTAGAAACACTCGGTGTTGCTCACAGGGAAACCTCCCCAACAGCAAACCACCGAAACGAACCACCACAACATGAATGGACGTGGCTTGGGTAGTTGAAACCACTACTCAACGTTGACGGCCTGGGTCGGTGAACCACGAAGCTCGTAGCGATTGGACAGCTCCACACACACTCCGACACTGCACAGGGACCGCCAGCGGACCCAGCCGACTGCACCGCGCGGAGATAATTTCTCTCGTCCGCAACAACCGACCGACTCCCGCAGAATGCCGACAACTTCTAAAATCGTCGTGAGTGGAAACAATGGCAACTACACACACAACCTGACAAACACTTGTACGAAGACTTGCACGATACCCAACAGTAACTAAGCACACACGAAGACAATCGGGAGTCGACGCTCACACACAGCAGACTCATGAACGCGGCGAGCCAAATCACGTCGTCCAGTAGGACAACCGACCGACGATCCACCAAGACCGTGGCCTGGCTCAAGTGATGCGTGGCGGCAATGGTCGGGCGAGCCATGTTGACGCAGACCTCACTGCTGCTCCACACGACCTCACTAGTGCCGCATTGCAACTCCCGAATGGCAGGTCCGGACTGTATTCCAGACGCGTTCCGACTGGCCGCCCGAACTCGCGACCCGAACTCGCGACCGGAATGGAATTGATCGTGTGCTTTGGCCCTGTGGAAGACTTCCTTCAGTGTATTAAACACCATCTAACGTTATCTGCTCCACTCTGCTCTGTGCCACTTGCTTCCATGTGGTGTCAATTAACGAATAACTTACAGGACGGTCGCTGTGTGGTGTTTAACAACGTTTCTGTTGTTTGTCTATTGACGTACAGGTAGACCATTAGCTAAACTCTATTTGGATACAGCTTTAATATGCTAAATACGACACAGAAGCGTTGTATTAAAACTGGAAAAGTATTGTTCTCCACAATACCGCCAGTAACGTGGTCTGTTTGTCTTGATTTGACACTCCGTCACACACAAATCGCAGAATTTACCATTAAATTATCCCTCACGTTAATACTCGCAGCTATTTTTTTTAGAATATTCTATGACGCAACACACCACATGTGGGATTCACATACTATTCTGCAACACTAAACTACGCTATAGATCTACATTAATGGATCTGAGGCGCTTCACCACCATGCAGAGGTTATAGGAAATAGTCTGGTTTGGTAGTTCTATAAAGTTTTCAATGTGGAGCATAAAGTTCACTTTGAGGTGATATCTCGCGTATAAAACGACGCCTGAGGTTACAGTATAGAATAAGACAGTTGGGGTTCACTATTTAATATGGTTAATTTCCATTTGTAGAGAAAAAATTGTACATGATATTTATGTGTCAAATCACTAGCTCAGGAACGAGCAAAATTATTCGTAACTATCTTATAGTTTTTATAAAGTGTCGAGACATGCGACTGTGGGAAACTTTTATACCTTCCTTGGCTAAAGAAAATCATATTACCAGGCTGGAGACTATTGTAGAATGGATTGTGTCTTTGATCCCTTTGCGAGACAGTTTAGGTATGTACACGATGACCTGTATATTTTTGTCTCTGTTTTCTGCGTATTACGAAGCCAATGTCGTCGTCTCTGCAAACTGGTAATCTCATGCAGTAGCAACGCAGTATTGAAGTACCATACCTCGTAATATCTACAGTAATTTTGTTTAAGCGTTGCGTACTGGAGATCCGAACATGAACAGTGTGGCAGCATTAACGGTTGGTAAAATCTCTGACGTCATCTCAGACTCAGACCCACTAAATTTTAGAACACAACTTCTTCCACATATACATCTACATATCTGTACGTTACGTAGAATAACATCACTTTAATACGTGTTGCGGCATTGCTTAGCATTTATAGCAGTGAAGAGTAGTCATACAACGTCTTGTGTTAGGCGTTAATCATATTTGATACTCCATAGTGACTGCAAGTTGTGTGATATTGATACATCGTAAGAAAAACATCTTGCTCTTTCCTTCACTAGTAGGACAACTGTGTTGTGTGTTGTGTGTTTTGTGTGTGTGTGTGTGTGTGTGTGTGTGTGTGTGCGTGTGTGTTGTGTGTGCATGTGTCATGGTGTGGCTGGTTACAGGTTTTACTTTTGCGAGCCATGGATTCCCGAAATGCAGCTGCACTGTACATATTCAGATGTAGCTGCAATGTAAACATTACATTTTTCCGAAGCATTTTTAGAACTTTGTGTCGTAATGTTGCGACAGCACAGTTGTACAGTTGTGGAGAATAATACAGTCTATAAAGACCTTAGAGAGTCTTACCAACATAGTTCTGAGGGCAAACTGCAGTTACCGTTATAGCCTTCGGTAGGTCTGTGTCATTTGTAATAATAGGAATAACTGGCAATCAGTAGCATCGTTTATATCTTTTCTGGTTAATAACAAGATACATCACCTTTGTCCGTCCTATAATGGTGCTTTAGAACAATTTAAATACGGAAATACTCAGTCTGAGATTGTACTGTGATTACATAAAGAGTAGGCCTAATTAGTTACATTCATTGTGTCAATTTCCATGCGTGTTGTCTGCTTAGCGTAGCATTTTAGATAACACATCTTGATCTGCAGTCGTAAGCCTAGTCAGGTTAGTTTTACGACACTGGTTCCTTCTAATATGTCAACTGCTGTTCAGCATGGAAATCTAGCATTCGAGTATATACTTCGCGTGGAAGTTAACTTGCGCTTTCTTTTTGTTTGCAGATGTATTTTTGCGATACTTTCACATCACATTATTTGATTTGATCATTTTTTCCTTCTATTTTAAACTTAACCAGGTCCTTGATAATCAATAGAAACATCGCATTTTTCACACTGCCTACGTATTTTGCGGATTTTTCGAGTATTGTGACATATTGGATGCGGAAACTAATTAATTTACGGCTCTGTTGTGTTTTTTTTAACAGTGTAGCTATCTATTGGTGGCAGTAAGAGTTTGTAGTACAGAGAACGAATTTCGCCCAGTTTTACTGTGCAGCTGCCTGCTGGTGGTTGGAAGCATTAGTTTTCTGAGTGCAGCTTTCTGCTAGTGACAGGAGCAAGCAGGGTGTGAAATAAGACTTGCATCAATTTCGCATTTTCAGGGTCTGTGGGACAGTATTTAAGGTAAATTCATATTCAATAAATACGAATTCCTAATTCACTATTTATATTTCATAAGCTCATGTTCGTTTTTAATTGCTTGTAGGAAAATATGCTATCCACTCATTCCAATATTCCATCAGCCATCAGCCCCTCAGGATCTAGTTGCCTGTATTTTTAATGCAAATGGCATTAAGGATTGTACTGAACACCTCCCTCTACGACCACCATGTGGACATTTTACCTGTCTCAGAAACCCACCTGAAGCCCACCGCCGATATTCGTCTCCACAACATGGTTTGCTATCGCATTGATCAACTCCATCGCTGAGGTGGGGGCACGGCAGTGTTCCTACGTAAGACACTCGTCAATAATCACGAGGTTCTCCAACCACTCGAACATATAGAACCTATGGCGGTCACTGTTTCTACCTGCCTTGGTGCTATACTTTTGCTGCAGTGTATTTGAGACCTAACCTACCAGTTCTTGAAGCAGACCTCTGTACCTTGACATCATTTGACAAACTCATTGTTGGGGCAGATCTCGACGCCAAGTAACCACCTTGGCATTATTGTGTGGCTAACCCAAAGGGCAGACTGCCTCTTGACCTGGAAGATCCTCTGTCGCTGTCGGTCTGTGGCCCATACACTCCCATCCATATACCAGTTCACTCTGATTGCCAGCCGGACTTTCTGGATATGGACATTTTCAAGAACATTGTGGTGCAGTTTTCGTTGGAAACACTCCACGAACTGGCCTCTGACCACGTGTTTGTGCACCTTACCGACATCGCCCTGTCTTAAGATGTCCATTCTACCTTGACCATCATGGATTGCGAAAAATTTTTCAGGATCCTCAACAACACCAACCGGCAACACGTTGATCTGACAACGCCTGCTAATCTGGTTAGTGCTGTTGATTACCTGACCACAAAAATACAGACGGCGATGATGTGCTCTACTTTCACTGTCCCAAGGGCTTTAACCCCACTGGATGACTTCCCTCCCCTATTGTGCGAATTCAAAATCAAGAAGAACCACTACCACAGGCGATGGAAGCAGTTTCGTGATCCTCAGGATACGCATCGCATAGAGCATCTCCAACGTGAATTCCGCCGAATGGAAAACAGAACAATGGCAAGACAAGATGTCCGCCATTCTCCTCCAACATAAATCTGAATGGGCTGTTGTCTGAGCCCTATAGCGCTCCACAGTGAAGACCAACCATCCCATCCGCATAGTGTATGGCTTAAATTATGATGCCCTCCGCGTGGTAGAAACTCTGGCCAATGCATTTGAGACCCAGAACGAACTGTTCATCCAGGGCCTCACGCCTTATAATCTCCAGGATGGACAAGGTGTTCTAGCGGCCGTTGCCGCTTTCAGATAAAGAACACATCTGACTTCCCCTCACCTTACTTCAAAACTAACACCGCCGCTGGCTACCGTGCAAGCCACTACTGGTCTTATTTACCAGCATCCTGAAGTGCTGTCTAACAATCAGTCTTTTTCCCCAAACAGTGGAAACACGCCAAACTGATTGCCATCCCCAAGGTCTCGAAGGATCCTATGGTCCCTACTAACAACAGGCCCATTAGCCTTCTGAATACCATGGCAAAGGTTCTAGAATCTGTTGTCCTCCATCGCATTTCCCAGCCTCTGGCGGCGGCTGGGACAATCCATCTGGAACAGTTCGGATTCGCTTCCCCCCTGGCGGCCGAACTCCAAATTCTCAGGATCACAGAACATGTTAGAAAGAGCTTTAACTCCACCATGGTGATGCCAGCGATTTTCCTGGACCTGCAAAATGCGTGTGACAAGATTTGGCAGGACAATCTTGTGTACAAAAA
Organism: Schistocerca americana; assembly: GCF_021461395.2. Lineage (NCBI taxonomy): Eukaryota > Metazoa > Arthropoda > Insecta > Orthoptera > Acrididae > Schistocerca > Schistocerca americana. Next base: position 374,724,687 of record NC_060130.1, on the reverse strand, counting down.
GCTGATACAGGTGACCATCCCCGACATCAGTGTCAAGATGGTGGATAATTTCCTCCACGATAAAACCTTCTTGGTTACTCAGCAAGGAAAACGCTCAAGTTTACGTGTCAATGCATGCCCCTCAAGGCTCTATGTTGTCTCCCATCCTCTTTAACATTTATCGTAATGGAATGCCAGTCTTCCCACACTGCCACCAGGTGCAATACGCCGATGATACGGCGCTCTATACGACAGGCTGCAACATGGACCAGCTCATTGCTCGTCTCCAGAGACAAGTGGACGCGATATTGACCTGGTGTCGTTGAAACAAGAGTCCCCTCAATGCCACCAAAACTATGGCAGTCTACTTCACTAAATGGCGTCCAGTCCTCCGCCGCAACATTACTATTACAGGCGTCCAGGTCCCATGGTCCAATGATACCAAATATCTAGGTGTCCGGATGGACAAGAAGGTGCTCTTCCATCAACATGCAGAATGAGTCACCCAAAAAGGACAGAAGCTAATAAAAGCTTTGTAACCAATGTCCAACAACAGGGAACGGAACCTAGAAATCAAGCTCCGACTGTACTGGATGATTGTCCACCCTTCCCTCTCCTATAGCCATAATTAGTGCCTGCTGGATGCAACACTCCAGCGCTTGCAGAATAAGGTTCTTCGGTGGAGCCTACATGCCCCTCCCCTCAAGAGGGTAGTTACCCTCCACGAGGAAATGGACGTGATTATTCTGAAGACGTCCATTTGAAAGAAGGCAAGGCATGCCTATGACAAAGTGGACGCCTGCGCGGCACGGTCGCTAGCTTACAAAACATTGGCACTACGATTCACCGGCACTGGCACCACCACCCTGTTCCTCTCACCATCCTTGAGGAATGAGATGGCTGTCGATAGCCCTGTTACGGCCACTAATGAAGGGTCATTGCTGAAATGACGACTCAAAATGTGTCGATCATCATAAGCCACCAGTGTTGGTATCTAATGTATTTCTGTTACCTGTTGCCTGCCCCTTGAACTTCCACCGTCGGAGGGTGGTGGTATGGGACTTCAAGTCCCACCGCCACACCTTCAACGTGCACTCCAATGATTTCCTTGGAATGACATCATTGTAGGACAGAACAATATTACCTTCCACCAAGACAGTAAGTGACACTGTATTTCAACGTACCACAAAAAAAAAAAAAAAAAAAAAAACAATGTGACTGATCAGCCAGTCCTTAAACGAATTTTGGAAGTCAGTAATGCAAACATAGTTCACAAATGTTTTGGCAGTTCAAGATACTTTACGTATTTGGCTGAAAAGTGGGAGCACTCGCGGTGAGGGGTGGGGGGGGGGGGGGGCAGGGCATGGCATGGCATGGAATGGCATGACATGGTGGCCTCCCCTTTCCCTTCCACTCTGCACACCTCTCCTTCTCTCTTGTCTCCTCCATTGCGTTGACATGTGACCAAGTGTGATGATACTGAGCTATGATTCTTGTAATGACTTAGTAGATAAAGTAGTGCTGATGCTGATATGACATGATTTTCTGTCTCCTTCTTTCCCCCCTTCCCTCCTTGGCACTGGCATTCGCACATGTCCAGATGTCCTGGATCTCGGTATGGACTTGGAGATAAGGAAGTGCTAAGGCTGCTGTCAATGAAATATAACGTACACAGTTGTCTCAGCTATAATATGACACCCAGGTTATTTGAAAGTAGATGAAAATGCTAACTTAAAGGTCATTGGAAGGTTATCTCTTTCTCTCCTTGCCATACTACTCATGATATTCCAGGCACCGATTGTGAAACACAAAGTGCTTTGCAAAACTGATCAGCATGATCACAGATTTTGCGTCCAGTTAAGCACATGATGGGACGACTCACGATTCGTCTAACTCGTCCACCTGCAACTCTTAAAGAGCACTTGAAGAGGTCGAGGAAATGTGCAATAACTTATCTCAAGACATCATTCGCCACCAGAGGCAGTTGCATTGTACCCTGTTAGTGCTACACCCAGTAATAACATACATACTGGGTCTTGTGTTTTTTGTACCTCAGAATCACTTGAGTTTTTGACCTATAAATGTAATCATTTTATATGCTCTATATGCTTTGTTTCTGTAACACATTTTCAGACAACTGAAAACGTTTGAAAGGATGTTATGTTTCCTTTTCGGCAGTGTATTAAAAAGAAATGATCGGTGAAGAAGTGCAAACTTTGTGGAATTGTCAGTAAGATCATAAACGACAGTCTTCAGTTCATTGTTAGAACGTAGGGAAATCGCAGGTTTTCTACAAAAGACTTCCGTCATGTTGGTACCTGACTGATTGCCTTATGCGCAGTGGGACATCTTCCACTAACTGTAGCAGTAGCACATCTTAGGAACTTGAGATACCTGAACGTATTTAGTTTCCCGTCACTAAAACAGGGACCAATGATGCGGGTCTTGAAAAACACCCACCAAACGTTGATAGACCAAAGCACTGTTTTCATCCACTTATTTGAGGCAACGTGGATTTTCATCTTAAAATTAGTTCATCTTGCGAAGATTGTCTTACCCATGGTTTGTAAACGGTGCTTCCTCCTCAGAAAAAAAAATTGTGTACCTGTAGATATGCCGTATCACTTTCTACTTTTCGTAGATAACATTCTGAGAAATATTACAAACTTTGGAAGTAACTGCCATGTGAAGCGAATGAAATGTAGTCTCCACAGAACACTCGTTTGGTTGATAGCTCTAGTACTTCTGAAATGCCTCTTAGTGACATTTGCATTGTGTGTTGCTGTTACTAAAATGTGTTTCACTTCTTTCATCAATTGGTCTTCATTTTTCTTGGCGTATATTATTCTTCACACTTCCAGCTTCCAGAAATTTTTTTATTAAGTTTCCAAAGACAGATCATGAGTGCTTGCCACGAACTGGGTACTGAACAGCATTCAGCCGCATCGCTGCTGTAATAGTTTGGCGACATTTGCCATAAACGATATTTACTTTTTCGACTGTCGTATAGATTGAATGTTTCAACAGCAGTAAGGGCAAGTTATCTCATTGCTACAGCAGCAGACCACAGACTGATGGGCTTCAAACGTACTGGTAAACACAGCAACCACACCTGAGTTACGCGTTTGCTCACATTTGGTATAACAAGTATAACAAGGCAGATGTATGTGGAACGTCTTCTAACGGCGAGGCAGTGGTTTCCGGCACTGTTATCTTGATACTGTTTGATCACGTCCCATAGATGTTATATCGTATAACATGGTGAAAACCGCGTCTCCATGTATTAATTTATTCGGGATATATATTTGGAGTTCTCTTACAAGCTTCTCTCAAATACCACAGAAAAAGTATATAATTCCGTTAGAAAAAAAAGCCGGTGTCGTAATTCGGGAAATATAAACAATAATACTTACTTGTGAACGTCTGGAAATTCATCATATTGCCCGCTATAACACGGTGAAAACCGCGTCTCGATGTATTAATTTATTCGGGATATATATTTGGAGTGGTATGACTTACGTACCTCACCGTGTATAAGCGATCATAAGGTAAAAGACAGATTAGTAACAGCTCGCGGAGAGGCATATAAACAATCATTCTTCCAGTTGAAGGAGAGGCAGTTTGTATATGTTGTACAACAAAGTGTGCCCTCTGTCATGCAGTTTACAGTTACGGAGGTGTGCTGGAAAGTAATGCTTCCGATTTTTTATGTGAAAATTCTTAAAGCTTTTTAAATGCAACAAACTTTATTAACATTCTGTATCTTTATTCTTCATGTCTACATATTTATTTCTCAACATAGTCACCCTGGCGGCGAACACATTTCTCCCAACAAGACACCAGTCCGTTGATATCGTCGCTGTAGAACATTTGACTTTCTTGACGCAGACGAAATCTCACATCACTTGCACTGCTTCATCACTATCAAAGTGAAGGCCTCGAAGGTGTTCTTTAAGTATCGGAAACAGATGAAAATGAGAGAGTGCCAAGTCGGGACTGTATGGAGGGTGTGCGATTACGGTGAACCCAAAGTGCCCGATTGTTGCAGATGTTGCAGGGCTCGTGTGTTGTCTGGCTGAAGGAGAGGATGGTTCATGTATGGACGAACTATTCGAATTCGTGCTTTCTGTTTTCTGAGGGTCTCGCAGTACCTTGCAGAGTTTACGTTGCTGTCTTTAGGCAAGAATTCCAAATGAGTTCAAATGGTTCAAATGGCTCTGAGCAATATGGAACTTAACATCTGAGGTCATCAGTCCCCTAGAACTTAAAACTAATTAAACCTAACTCACCTAAGGACATCAGACACAGCCATGCCCGAGGCAGGATTCGAACCTGCGACCGTAGCGGTCGTGCGGTTCCAGACTGTAGCGCCTAGAACCGCTCGGCCACTCCGGCCGTCTCCAAATGAGTCACACCTTGGATACCCAAGAACACCTTGATGAGTTCATCAACCAAATTCTCATGATGATTGTCGGTTGCCGTAGAGGATCGTCCACTCCAACCTCTGTCACACACGTTCATGTTGGCGACACTGTATCCTTCATTGCGAGCTCTAACAAATCAGTGTCGCACATTACTGATGTCGTTATAATCAGCACCGTGCACAACTTTCATTCTTCTATGGACTTCAATTGAGGGCACCTTATCATCTGTGGTTAGAAAGGGATTACAGCCCCCTGTTTGTCGCGCACCAACATAGTTGTGTTACACACCGCCGTGCTACACGCTACAATTCGGAGCCCCCTAGCGGCAGAGGATTGCAAATTGCGTCATCGAAGAGGGAAAGTTGGCCGAGTAATATGAATTGAATATAATACCTCAGCCGGTATTGAAAACAGAGTAAAAAATTGGAAGCATTACTTTTCAGCACGTGCTCGTGTAATTGTGGAGCATACATGTAGATTTAGAAATACACTACTGGCCATTAAAACTGCTACACCAAGAAGAAATGCAGATGATAAACGGATATTCATTGGACAAATATATTATACTAGAACTGACGTGATTACATTTTCAAGTAATTTGGGTGCATAGATCCTGAGAAATCAGTACCCAGAACAACCACCTCTGTCCGTAACAACGGCCTTGATACGCCTGGGCATTGAATCAAACAGAGCCTGGATGGCGTGTACAGGTACAGCTGCCCATGCACCTTCAATACGATACCCCAGATCATCAAGAGTAGTGACTGGCGTATTGTGACGAGTCAGTTGGTCGGCCACCATTGACCAGACGTTTCCAGTTGCTGAGAGATCCGCAGAATGTGCTGGCCAGGGCTGCAGTCGAACATTTTCTGTATCCAGAAACGCCCGTACAGGACCTGCAACATGCGGTCGTGCATTATCCTGCTGAAATGTAGGGTTTCGCAGGGATCGAATGGAGAGCCACGGGTCGTAACACATCTGAAATGTAACGTCCACTGTTCAAAGTGCCGTCAATGCGAACAAGATGTGACCGAGACGTGTAACCAATGGCACCCCATACCATCACGCCGGGTGATACGCCAGTATGGCGATGACGAATACACGCTTCCAGTGTGCGTTCGCCGCGATGTCGCCAAACGCGGATGCGACCATCATGATGCTGTAAACAGAACCTGGATTCACCCGACAAAATGACGTTTTGCCATTCGTGCACCCAGGGTCGTCTTTGAGTACACCATCGCATGCGCTCCTCTCTGTGATGCTGCGTCAACGGTACCCGCAGCCATGGTCTCCGAGCTGATAGTCCATGCTGCTGCAAACGTCGTCGAACTGTTCGTGCAGATGGTTGTTGTCTTGCAAACGTCCTCATCTGTTGACTCAGGGATCGAGACGTGGCTGCACGATCCGTTACAGCCATGCGGATAAGATGCCTGTCATCTCGACTGCTATTGATACGAGGCCGTTGGGATCCAGCACGGCGTTCCGTATAACGCTCCTGAACCCACCGATTCCATATTCTGCTAACAGTCATTGGATCTCGACCAACGCGAGCAGCGATGTCGCGATACGATAAACCGCAATAGCGGTAGGCTACAATCCGACTTTTATGAAAGTCACCACAACAAGGTTTCACCAGGCAACGTCGGTCAACTGCTGTTTGTGTATGAGAAATCGGTTGTAAACTTTCCTCATGTCAGCACGTTGTAGGTGTCGCCACTGGTGCCAATCTTGTGTGAATGCTCTGAAAAGCTAATCGTTTGCATATCACAGCATCTTCTTCCTGTCGGTTAAATATCGCGTCTGTAGCACGTCATCTTCGGGGTGTAGCAATTTTAATGGCCAGTAGTGTAATAGATGATAGTCTTAATGTTTAAAGTATCTCATTATCCGAATAACAAAGTCAGTTGTGAAGCAGCTGATACACTCTGCATAAATAATTATTAGAACCTTACTGCAAAGATCTCTCACGACCGTAACACGTACAACAAATTTACGCGAGTTTTCCGCACGTAACTGTCGCGCACGAGTTATTATAACTTGAGCCACTTGAAAATTCCTCCCCTTAGCGTTCGATGATCTCAATAGAAGACGACTGTTTCAATTCACCCAATTGTGAGTGTGTGATTAAACTTCGAGGTTTTCAGGGAGTTGGAGAGCAGACTGTTAGAAGTTTCCCGCGAACAAATACCGTCTGCTCTGTGGAAACCTCAGAAAGCACTTTCTGAGAAATCTGTAGAGGAGCGATTGTCGGCATAAGGAGAAGAAAACGCTAACTGCGGACTATCGCCACAGCCCCGGGGGCTTTCGCAGATCAAAGGACGGCGGCCTGGCGTGGGGGGGGGGAAGGGAAGGGGAGGGGAGTGGTGTGGCTGTGCCCCGCGGCCCACTCCTCCACAAAGGCCCCCACTACGGAACTACGCTTATTATTTCATGCGGCTCACCAATCGACAGCTATCTCCCTCCTGATAACTCTTCCTGTAACGCCAAAGGTATCGTCATGCCTTTCAAGAAATACGAACAGAGTTAATATTAATATCGTCATACTTAACGTTTGTGTAAATTTTTACACATAAATAGAATGACCATAATAAATCCGAATTTGGAAGAGTGGAACGACATACCAGTAATAAGTAATTAAGATAACAGAGAGACGAACTGCACGTAGACATAGCATCACACAATCATGTGTGACCAGAAATGTCAGGTTTATACCTAGCTACGTCGCGGAAGAGCCACCAAAAAAAGTAGAAACGTGAAAAAAGTAGCACTAGGTCCCATCGCCAGCAGAGTACGCAATATGGGTACGTGACTGACTTAGAACAGAGGTGCACAATAGAAATTCGGGAAACTGGTTTGTCATGCAGGGACATTTCAGCTTCCTTCGGCCAAGCTGCTATAAGAGATACACATATGTAGCGACGAGCGGATAACAGATCACCCAATGTTAGCACAGCGAGGATAACTGACTGCTTGTCCTGTGTTGACTCGACGCTGGAGCACTGCGGTGGGGTGTTACATGTTTGCGCCGACGATTCGTGAACTGATGGCTGGACAATGTTTTATCAGCTTACATTCTCCAGAAACAGCGAATGCAGCATGCTACAGTGGAAATATGTCTTCGAATGCATCCAACTTCATTCTCTGCTGCTGTTACGGCCCATGTATATCAAGTGCTATTGTCGTGACAGCAATTTGTTATCATGCATTGTTAGATAGAACAGGAAACAAATGCGAAGTGCAATGGTTAGGAGAGCTATTGGACACAATGTTGCTGGGGTCCTCAGTCCAGAGACTGGTTTGATTGCAGCTCTCCATGCTACTCTATCCTGTGCGAGCTTCTTCATCTCCGAGTAACTACTTCAACCTACTTCCTTCTGAATCTGTTTAGTGTATTCATGCCTTCGTCTTCCTCTACGATTTTTACCCTCCGCGCTTCTCTCCAGTACTAACTTGATGATCCTTTGGTGAGTTAGAACGTGTCCTATACATGACTACACTCCATACAAATACTTTCGGAAAAAAGACTTCCTGACACTTAAGTCTATACTCGATGTTATCAAATTTCTCTTCTTGAGAAACGCTTTCCTTGCCATTGCCAGTCAACATTTTATATCCTCTCTACTTCGACCATCATCAGTTATTTCGCTCCCCAAATAGCAAAACTCATCTACTACTTTAAGTGTCTCATTTCATTATATAATTCCCTCAGCATCACCTGATTTAATTCGGCTACATTCCATCATCCTCATTTTGCTTTGTTGGTGTTCACTTTATATCCTCCTTTCAAAACACTGTCCATTCCGTTCAACTGCTCTTCCAGGTTCTTTGCTGTCTCTGACAGAATTACAATGTCATCGGCAAACTTCAAAATTTTTATTTCTTCTCCATGGGTCTTAATTCTTGTTCCAAATTTTTCTTTTGTTTCCTTTACTGCTTGCTCAGTATACAGATTGAATAACATCGGAGATAGGCTACAACCCTGTCTCACTCCCTTCCCAATCACTATTTCTCTTTCGTGCCCCTCGTCTCTTACAATTGCCATCTGCTTTCTGTACAAATTGAAAATAGCCTTTCACTCCCTATATTTGACCCCTTCCCCGTTCAGAATTTGAAAGAGAGTATTCCAGTTAACATTGTCAAAAGCTTTCTCTAAGTCTACAAATGCTAGAACCGTAGATTTGCCTTTCCTTAATCTATCTTCGAAGATAAGTCATAGGGTCAGTATTGCCTCACGTGTTCCAACATTTCTATGGAATCCAAACTGATCTTCCCCGAGATCGGCTTCTACCAGTTTTTCCATTCTTCTGTAAAGAATTCGTGATAGTATTTTGCAGCCGTGATTTGTTAAACTGATAGTTCGGCAGTTTTCACATCTGTCAACACTTGCTTTCTTTGGGACTAGAATTAATATATTCTTCCTGAAGTCTGAGTGTATTTAGCCTGTCTCATACATCTTGCTACTCAGATGATAGAGTTTTGTCAGGGCTGGCTCTCCCAAGGCTATCAGTAGTTGCCTGCTTCATTTACTGCTTATTTTCTCCTTTCATCAATTAAATTCAATATCTCATCTGTTACCCAAATATTTCTACTAGCCTTTGTCTTTTTACCTACTCAATCCTCTGTTGCCTCCACTATTTCATCTCTCAAAGCTACCCATTCTTCTTCTACTGTATTTCTTTCCCCCTTCTTGTCAATCGTTCCCTAATGCTCTCTTCGAAACTCTCTGCAACCACTAGTTCTTTCAGTTTATCCAGGTCCCATCTCCTTAAATTTCCAACTTCTTGCAGTTTCTTCACTTTTAATTTGAAGTTCATAACCAATAGATTGTGCTCAGAGTCCACATCTGCTCCTGGAAATGTCTTACAATTTAAAACCTGGTTCCTAAATCTCTGTCTTACAATTATTCAATCTATCTGAAACTTTCCAGTGTCTCCTGGCCTCTTCCACGTGTACAACCTTCTTTCATGATTCTTAAACCAAGTGTTAGCTATTATTAAGTTATGCTCTTTGCAAAATTCTACCAGGTGGCTTCCTCTTTCATTCCTTACCCCTATTCCATATTCACATACTACTTTTCCTTCTCTTCCTTTTCCTACTATCGAATTCCAGTCCCTCATGACTATTAAATTTTCGTCTCCCTTCATTATCTGAATAATTTCTTTTATTTCATCATACATTTCTTCAATCTCTTCGTCATATGCGGAGCTAGCTGGCATATAAACTTATACTACTGTGGTAAGTGTAGGCTTCATGTCTATCTTGACTACAATAATACGTTTACTATGCTGTTCGTAGTAGCTTACCCGCGCCCCTATTTTTTAAATTCATTATTAAACCTGCTCCTGCATTATCCCGATTTGATTTTTTATTTATAACCCTGTATTCACCTGACCAGAAGTCTTGTTCCTCCTGCCACCGAACTTCGCTAATTCCCACTATATCCAGCTTTAACCTATCCATTTCCATTTTTAAATTTTCCAACCTACCTGCCCGATTAAGGGATCTGACATTCCACGCTCCGATCCGTAGAACATCAGTTTTCTTTCTCCTGATAACGACATCCTCCTGAGTAGTTTCCTCCCGGAGATCCAATTGAGGAACTATTTTACCTCTGTAATATTTTACCCAAGAGGACGTCATCGTCAAAAATGGTTCAAATGCGGTCGCGCGGTTCTAGACTTCAGCGCCTAGAACCGCTCGGCCACCCCGAAAAAAAATGGTTCAAATGGTTCTGAGCACAATGGGACTTAACTGCTGAGGTCATTAGTCCCCTAGAACTTAGAACTAGTTAAACCTAACTAACCTAAGGACATCACAAACATCCATGCCCGAGGCAGGATTCGAACCTGCGACCGTAGCGGTCTTGCGGTTCCAGACTGCAGCGCCTTTAACCGCACGGCCACTTCGGCCGGCTCGGCCACCCCGGCCGGCTACATTTTCTTTCTGATTGGTTTCATCATTTAATATGCAAAGTATTTAAAACTTTTCTTTCTCATCATTCTACACTACTGGCCATTAAAACTGCTATACCACGAAGATGACGTGTTACATACGCGAAATTTAATCGATAGGAAGAAGATGCTGTGATTTGCAAATGATTAGCTTTTCAGAGCATTCACACAAGGTTGGCGCCGGTGGCGACACCTACAACGTGCTGACATGAGGAAAGTTTCCAACCGATTTCTCAAACACAAACAGCAGTTGAGCGGCGTTGCCTGGTGAAGCGTTGTTATCATGCCTCGCGTAAGGAGGAGAAATGCATAGCATCACGTTTCCGAATTTGATAAATGTCAGATTGTAGCCTATCGCGATTGTGGTTTATCGTATCGCGACATTGCTGCTCGCGTTGGTCGAGAGCCAATGACTGTTAGCAGAATATGGAATCGGTGGGTTCAGGAGGGTAATACGGAACGCTGTGCTGGACCCCAACGGCCTCGTATCACTAGCAGTCGAGATGACAGGCATCTTATTCGCATAGCTGTAACGGATCGTGCAGCCACGTCTCGATCCCCGAGTCAACAGATGGGAACGTTTGCAAGACAACAACCATCTGACAACCCTTGACGCTGCATCACAGACAGGAGCGCCTGCGATGGTGTACTCAACGACGAACCTGGGTGCACGAATGGCAAAACGTCATTTTGTCGGGTGAATCAAGGTTCTGTTTACAGCATCAGGATGGTCGCTTCCGTGTTTGGTGACATTGCGGTGAACGCACATTGGAAGCATGTATTCGTCATCGCCATACTCGCGTATCACCTGGCGTGATGGTATGGGGTGCCATTGGTTACACGTCTCGGTCACCTCTTGTTCGCACTGACGGCAGTGTGAACAGTGGACGTTACATTTCAGATGTGTTACGACCCGTGGCTCTACCCTTCATTCGATCCCTGCGAAACCCTACATTTCAGCAGGATAATGCACGACCGCATGTTGCAGGTCCTGTACGGGCCTTTCTGGATACAGAAAATGTTCGACTGCTGCCCTGGCCAGCACATTCTCCAGATCCCTCACCAATTGAAAACGTCTGGTCAATGGTGGCCGTGCAACTGGCTCGTCACAATACGCCAGTCACTACTGTTGATGAACTGTGGTGTCGTGTTGAAGCTGCATGGGCAGCTGTACCTGTACACGCCATCCAAGCGCTGTTTGACTCAATGCCCAGGCTACGAAAGCCGTTATTACGGCCAGAGGTGGTTGTTTTGGGTACTGATTTCTCAGGATCTATGCACCCAAATTGCGTGAAAATGTAATCACATGTCAGTTCTAGTGTAATATATTTGTCCAATGAATACCCGTTTATCATCTGCGTTTTTTCTTGGTGTAGCAATTTTAATGGCCAGTAGTGTATATACAATTTTTACTTTAAAATCATTTCTTTCTGATAATATCAGTTTTTCCACAATTGAAAACGTCTGGTCAATGGTGGCCGAGCCAACTGGCTCGTCACAATACGTCAGTCACTACTCTTAATGAACTGTGGTGTCGTGTTGAAGCTATATACGAGGGGCGTTCAGAAAGTAAGCTCCGATCGGTCGCGAAATGGAAACGACTATGAAAATCCGATAAAGCTTTGCACAGATGTGTTGGGTAGTGTCTCTAGTATAACCCCAGTTAGCATCACGTCGCTCTTCTCATTTCTGAGCTCGCAGTGAGTGCGTAAAGATGTCTAGAAAATAGTGTCTGCCGCCAAGTACGAGGGCCTGGTGAGAAATTTCGCCTGAAGCTATGCAGCTAACATTACATAACTGTCGTGCTGTTTCTTCTTCAAGACAATTCTCAGCCGCATTCTGCAGGGGCAATGAAGATGCTCCTGCATCGTTTTCAAATGGAAATGTGAGATTACCCACAATACAGTCCGCAATTGTCTCCCCCTGAGTTTCATCTCTGGTCACATGAACCGCTGTCTTTGAAGACAACATTTTGACACAGACAACGAGGTGTAGGCCAGCGTGGAGAATTGGCGGAAAGCACTGGCGGCTGCCTTCTATGATGAGGCTATTGAAAAGTTGGTACAACGCTATGACAAAAGTCTAAGTCAGAACGGCGACTACGTAGAGAAGTAGCTGAAAGGTGTAGCTAATTGTTACAAGTAAAACATTTCTGATGTTCACTGTGGTTTCAATTTGGCAATCAATCGGAGCTTACTTTCTGAACAGGCCTCGTATATATATATATATATATATATATATATGGGAAATGGGGACTAGCAGCAGCAGCAGCTGTAGAAAATAGGTTTTCAAGGCCTTATCACATCCACTGTCGGGTTACCCACTTGGTTGACATATATTCAAGCGCCTCCCTCTACCCCCACCCCCCGCCGCCGAAGGAACCACTGGGAATTGATCAATGTCACCTAAGGGAACCCCCACAAGCTTTAGGCAACTGTGCGATACTGGTCACCGGAAATAAAAGTAATCCTTTCCCCTCCCCCTGGATGCACTCTTGAGAAGGCCAGCATAGGGAGAGGTTATAGTTTGTGGCTATTTGTTAATAACAAATGATGTTAAGCCACATCACTTGAGTTCAATTTGTTAATAACAATTTAGTATTATGGCATTCGAGGCACTAACAGGGACCACACCCTGGCAGATATGTAAGTAATCTAATTCATATATAATTTTACGTATTTATCCATAATTTTCACGTTCTTTCGTATTTTCCTCAATTTTCGTATATTTAATCTATTTTCGTATTTTTACTGGCTTTTCCACAATTATACGTATTTTTCCACATTTCTTGTATTTTATCCAGCCACGCAAAATCCATCCCACTGTTCGCAATGTCATGATGCTCTCAGCCAATGACAATTCCACATAGTCCCAATTTATGAATCGTTACTAAGTCACCAGTCCATTATTAGTGTTTGTCACGTCATAGCGTATGTGTTACAAACGAACACATTGGCGGAAAATTATGACTCCACGCCATATTAACAGCGGCATAGAACATTATATAACTACTACCGATTTCTGACCAAAGATACTGTATGCATAAGAAATACCACGCCGTGATATATAAAACCTTGCTAGACTACTGCAGGTTACTAGATTGTGTGCAATCATAGTGGAGTGCTGTTCCTTCCAACCAATGATACTCTGTGTGTTGCACATAGTTACGCATCTTGAGATAGAGCTGACCAGTAACTACATCCACCACAGTGAAAAACGTTTCACCTTCAGGATAGGCCACCCTTCGTACGCCGGCGAGTGGTGTATAGCCACGATCACCGCGCTAGCAACGGCCGAGAAAATAGCATTGTAATAGACGTAATTCTCTCCGACCTGATTGCCAGCACAAAAGACACAGCGGGTATATCAGTTCTAACTGAGGGATCTCCCACCTGCAATAATAACAACAAATAGGTTCCAGCTTATCGGTGGAAATATCAGACTGTTACAAATACACACCTAGATCACAAGGAACTCCCTTACTGCATTCGCCAGATAACGCAAGTGGAACGGGTCAGCTGAGATGCCTTCACGGTATGGAATTTCTCGAGTGGCCTCGGCCGCCTCCAAATTCATGGTTGTGAACGAGAGAACTCCACATGCCTGGGCAACACTACGCCAGACGATTTCCCCATGTATGATAGAGAAAGTTGCATAATTGAATCGTTTTTTTAAAGGACGTAGGTCAAGAAAACCAACTTAGTGGGAAATTAAAAAGACTGTGCTGGATGAAAAATACCGGGAAATAGGAAAGTCTGCTCACATGGACTACTAGTATAGCTGCGCCTTGATTGGTGTATCCATTAATTGTTACATGAATACAAATGTATAAAATGTTAAGGACATTTAAAATGTTAGAACACCCGTCCTTTTAAAAAATTGGTCTTTTTGGAAGAAGACACAGAACAAAATGTTGATATTTGGCCACATTAGTGGATTAAATGATACAAAAACGACTCTGAGCCACAGAAAATGAACATAATATTTTTAAATTTTCAAAAGAAAAAAGTAGAAACATTGGAAAAGATACATAAAACTCAAGTCCTTTCACTTACAATAAACTGTGTCGCAGTCATTGTCATTGATCTACTGTTAGTAGTCCAGTTCGAAAGTTCCTCGTAGAACTGCATAAGCTGACTTGGAATGTGCTGCTGCATCTTTCCTAAGTCTTGAATTTTTCGCACTTCAGTTAGCAACCGTCCTGCTGGGTAGGCGGGCTTTGTTGGAGAAATAGGTACTCACCGATGTGCCACGAAGAATGTGTGACTCACTAACCCGGTCATACGCGTCCAACCTCCGATGAACCCAACTCTGGCACTCGAATACATAAAGTGAAAGAAACTACTGATCGCAAAGCTATATCTGTCACAGATTGCCTTGTTCCTTGTTTCTTCAGAAACTGTCGTCTTCTTATAATATTTTGTCAAAAAAATGGTTCAAATGGCTCTGAGCACTATGGGACTCAACTGCTGAGGTCATTAGTCCCCTAGAACTTAGAACTAGTTAAACCTAACTAACCTAAGGACATCACAAACATCCATGCCCGAGGCAGGATTCGAACCTGCGACCGTAGCGGTCTTGCGGTTCCAGACTGCAGCGCCTTTAACCGCACGGCCACTTCGGCCGGCTAATATTTTGTCCTCCAGCTTTTAAAATATAGAATGTCAGATATATCAATTTTTGTAAGTAAAAATTTTCCAGGCTTTGTACTACTCTGCAGAATGTGAAGTGTTATTTGATGAACAGTGAGTCATTCTATCGAAGCTTCTTTGAAATGATACCAGAGAAGCAATCGCACGCTAAAAAACTTTGTCTTCGCCCAGTTTGAAACGTCCAGAATCTGTCAGTGAAAGTAGGGATGTAGAGATGGTATTGTTTTTGTTCTGTTCCGTACAGTTTCGAAGCTCTGTGCTATTTCCGGGGACAGGCTTCATATACTCAAATAAAGAGGAACACACTTCGCTGGCACTCTTCCTACTGCTTACTTTGTGATAAACATACAAAGTTCCTGATCCCTTTTTCATGTCCTGAATGCAGAAAACATTGACTGAGATCTTTCTGAGATAAAATAGATCCTGTACTGGTACTTTTGGCAGGCTAATATTTTGCGAGGGATAATACATGCGTCTCTCCTTTAGCTTCATCTGATTTTTCACAAGTGATAGCAGAGTAAAGTTTTCTGCTTCGGTCCTGGTGTATCGTAAGTTCTGCGGTGGCTGCGCGTTTTTCTGTATCGTTGAGATGTGGTGATCTAAGCTTCGGTTTAAACTCTTCACATGTACAACAGGTGCCTACCTGAGGCTGTTCGAATCGATAGTTGACATTCTCATTGACATAATTCCAGTAGAAATAGTAACTTACTTTGGTATCAGGCTGCTCCTCTCAGAACAACTTCCACATAGTTTTGACGTCTAAATCTGTGCAAAACGCTTTGGTAGACGATTAGTGTGATTCTTGCAACGGGAAATACTGGATATACTCCGTTACTTGATTACAAACAGAGGAAGAAAGACTAACTCCTCTACCCCTCTTGTCTACTGGGGTTTTTCCAGCAAGCTTCAATTGCCTTATTCTTCGAACTCACTTTCCACTGATGTCAAACACTGCGAGAAAAGCTTTCATGCATACCCCTTCTCGAGCTATGCCTAGTGAAACGTGGCAAGTGAACCTAGAAGAACGTACTACCACAGGTTGTTCATTTTTTTCTTTGACGGCTCGGCTTGACTGGCGTACAGTCTTTTAGTCCTTGAAGGATCGGGTCTTGCTCATCCTTAGTTGAAATAAAATAAAATGTTGTAAATATGTCTATGCAGTTGTCTTCTCCAAGATGTTCTAAACATTTTTTCATGCACCTAAGAAAATACAAAGGAATGCAATTACATTTAGGAGAATATGCAAGCAAGGATATAAAACACGACAGTGTTCACCCACAGTATCATACTATGTAGGTTAATTTGATACGATAACTAGTACCAGTTGAAATATACATATCTGTAGACGACCAGCTTGTCTGCAAGACAACCAGGATAGCTTAGACTGAATTGGATTCCCACTGTGATTTACGTAGGCTTCGCCTTTCAACCGAGATTTTGTGTTCTTGTAACAGAGTCGATTTCGTCCTATCCTTCTTTTTCGGGTCCTGTCTTCAGGATCACTATAAACGCATTCATCATCACACATTTTACTCCTAGTAAACTTACCACAAACTCGGAAGACTCGATGCACGCGGCAGCCAGCTCTTCAACTGTTTGCACACACCAGACCACTGCCAACTGTTCAGTTTCAAAAGGGCGCATGTGAATGACTTACGCTCATTTGAAACAAAATGTGGTTTTCAATTCCATTTTAGGAGGCAACCGAACGTGCTAAAGACGCCATTTTATACACAAATGACAGATCTACCCTCAGAATATTTGAACCAATACAAAATGCGAGAACTCAAAGTAGTGACCAAAGCCCTTTTAAAAACGAGCGATTCAGGTATAGATCTAATCATGTCCGACTTACTTAAATGTACTGAAATGTAGGCGATATAATTTTCAGCCATACAGAATTCCCAGATGGTATGAAGACACGTGGTTATATTTATCATTTCTACATAAAACAGACGCTGCAGTATTGTTAGGATATGCGACGTTACGACAAGCCTCGTATATTAACTACAGGAAAAATCCGAGTATGGCAGTCTCTATTAAAGTGATTTCGACTGATCCATAGAATTCCAAAGACACAAGCTGGACAGCTAGCGCACTACAGTATTTTAAGAAATAGTTATTGCTACGAAAAGATATACGGGTATCCACAATGAGTGGCATCCAATACATACAGTAAACGTAGCTCAATCTTACAGTTATGGAGTATGGGACTGCGTATGATCAATGAACTGTAACAATAATACTCCAACAACCGCTATTTTTATACCTTTTATTTTGGCTACCAGTTTCGACTCCTCCACAGTCATCCTCAGGTCCTATACAGCAAAAATTACAAGAAATCATAAAAATACATAATATGATCTCATACATAGCACTATATAAATGAAACAAGGAATACATATATCAAGTATAGGATATATAACTGAAAGGAAACCATTAACGAGGTAATATCCTCAGTGTACAACTAAGGATATACTATGAATATAATATAATGTAGTTTGCACACATGGTGCAAGACACAAGTCATCTATCACAAATAACTCAAAAACAGTAGTATTATTGCAATGTAAACATTAATCCTATACATTCATTGTCCAAAAATATATAACAATATAGGAGACAAGGCTCCTGTATTTTTTGAATGGAATAAAATGAAGAATAGCTTCATATAACTAACGTAAAATAGTAAGAAATGATAAAAGTGTAAAAAACAACGTAAAATAATAAGTAGTCGTATTGGGAAAATGACTATGATAATTAGCCAACGAACATTGTGAGGCAAAGGTATCAGTGCTACATAATGTGAATAACTCAATAAAATAGGAGTTAGTTTTATTAACCATCTAAATATTGTCAGAGTGAGGAAGCATAAAAAACGTAACCTAACTACAAATGATAGATATCTTGTGATGACAACGCGATTCTACAAATAAGACAACTCATGAGGGTAATGCAGTGCACTAGCCTATAAGTAGCAATGGTTTTCTCTGCGTAAACGAAACGCTCGGTCCTGGGGTCCACAGCCTCAAAGTGCGGACATTGTCTGACAGCAACCGCGGGATAACGGCTTACGGAAAATGATAAATGGGGGAATTACCAACCTGTGTGCGTAGCTAGCGTTAACGGTCATGAAATTCCTCACCTCCACTGTGTGCGAATCTCCATCGCACTGTCTTCTCTGCAGTCATTAAAGAAACTAGATCTGAGCACCGTCCATACACTAGCGACGGCATCTCTAATCGCAAGAAGCTGTGTCACCTGGCGAGAGCATGAAGCGGCCAGCCGGAGCTGTATGAATAAAAAAAAAACCGCACAAAAAACAATTTTTATTACACGTCTGTGAAATGCTGGATTTACCCAGTATTACTAACAAAAATACATTGTTTAGTAGTAAAAGCACGTCCTACTTGTACGCGTTACAATAATATCATTAGGTGTAAAGTGTTGGACGTTAAGATTTACCACAACTCCAACTCATCTCTGGTGGATGTATATCGTTAGATGTCTGACAACGCCCCGTCTACAACATAATCATTGAAGATGAAGCATTGATGAGATAGTTTGGAGCCAAATTCAGACACTGATGCTGCCGAGAAACGGAAGATAAGATATTACTAAATCTTTTTATCGTGCTCTTCTAAGGTGGTAAATGTGACATATCTTTTGGAGAAATGCCCATAATCCTTTACACAAATCTCTCACGTGGGCAGGCATGTGGGTACCTCTAATGAACTTCTACCTCTCAATATCTATAAGACATAGAATCATCGCTTCAGTGATACTACAGTGAAAATTATACGCAATGGATATCGATAAAATGTGGCTGTGTGTTACGAAACGGAAGACACACTGATTTTTTTACTGTGAGGTTACTCCTGTTATTTAGCACGTAAGGAAGTAAAATTGTTAAAGGTGATCAAGGAATCTTGTCTACTTTAATAATAGGTGGGATTAAATACCATGACAAATGTATTAATGAGAACACGAGTTAAATGGAACATAGGTCAACGGTACACAATGATTATAATCTACCTCATGTTCACACAGTAAAGTGTTCTGACAGGCGGTTGACAAAGGTGAATGACGGGTGGTGACTGGACTTTAGTTGTGACTTAAAAAAATTAACAACGTGATCTGACAGTGACTGTAAACTAAACCCTGAAACAAGCTACAACAGTGCAATTAGATCGGACAAGAGGCTGCTGCTGCAGTGGGCATGCAGTAAAGTAACAGAAATACACAAATAAAAAAAAATTTGCATCACGTCGGTTCCGGGAGTTCCGGAACCTGTACATAAAATTGGAATGAAGATCAACATAAACATCATTTCTGCCCTTTTAATTGTTCATGAAAATCACACATTTCATGTTGTACTAATATTCAGCGAGACCTTCAGAGGTGGTGGTCCAGATTGCTGTACACACTGGTACCTCTAATACCCTGTAGCACGTCCTCTTGCATTGATGCATGCCTGTTTCGTCGTAGCATACTATGCACAAGTTCATCAAGGCACTGGTGGTCCAGATCGTCCCACTCCTCAACGGCGATTCGGCGTAGATCCCTCAGAGTGGTTGGTGAGTCACGTCGTCCATAAACGGCCATTTTCAATCTGCCACAGGCATGTTCGATAGGGTTCATGTCTGGAGAACAAGCTGGCCTCTCTAGTCGAGCGATGTCGTTATCCTGAAGGAATTCATTCGCAAGACGTGCAATATGGGGGCGCGAATTGTCGTCCATGAAGACGAATGCCTCGCCAGCATGCAGCCGATATGGTTGCACTATCGATCGTAGGATGGCATTCACGTATCGTACAGCTGTTACGGCGCCTTCCAAGACCACCAGTGGCCTACGTCGGCCCCACATAATGTCACTCCAAAACATCAGGGAACCTCCACCTTGCTGCACTCACTGGACAGTGTGTCTAAGGCGTTCAACCTGACCGGTTTGCCTCTAAACACGTCTCCGACGATTGTCTGGATTAAGGCATATGCGACCCCCATCGGTGGAGAGAAAGTGATGCCAATCCTGAGTGGTCCATTCGGCATGTTATTGGGCCCACCTGTACCACACTGCATAGTGTCGTGGTTACAAAGATGGACCTCGCCATGGACGTCGGGAGTGAAGTTGCTCATTATGCAGCCCACTGCGCACAGTTTGAGTAATAACACGACGTCCTGTGGCTGCACGAAAAGCATTATTCAACATGGTGGAGTTGCTGTCAGGGTTCCTCCCAGCCATAATCCGTAGGTAGCGGTCATACACTGCAATAGAAGTCCTTGGGCGGCCTGAGCGAGGCATGCCATCGACAGTTCCTGTCTCTCTGTATCTCCTCCATATCCGAAAAACTTGCGTCCGGCCATCCTGATCTAGGTTTTCCGTGATTTCCCTAAATCGTCTCAGGCAAAGGCCGGGATGGTTCCTTTGAAAGGGCACGGCCGACTTCCTTCCCCATCCTTCCCTATTCGATGAGACCGATGACCTTGCAGTTTGGTTTCCTGCCCCCAAATAAACCCAACCCCAACCCGAACAACATCGGTTTGGTTCACTCCGAAACGCCTGGACACTTCCCTTGTTGAGTGCCCTTCCTGCCACAAAGTAACAATGCGAATGCGATCGAACCGCGGTATTGACCGTCTAGGCATGGTTGAACTACAGACAACACGAGCTGTGTACCTACTTCCTAGTGGAATGGCTGGAACTGATCGGCTGTCGGGCCCCCTCTGTCTAATAGGCGTTGCTCATGAATGGTTGTTCACATCTGTGAGCAGACTGAGTGCTAGCTCTGAACAGACTGTGATACAGTATCCACAGTCAACGTCTATCTTCAGGAGTTCTGGGAACCAGGGTGACGCAAAACGTTTTTTGGTGTGTGTATGTATACATTTGGTTCGAACCTGCCCAAAAGTAATCAGTCACAAGAGCTCATTCATCAAGAAGGAATCTTTGCCGGTTGTTGGATATGATTACAGAGAGATGTTGCTGTAGTGGGTCATGAGAGACGCTCTAACAGGGTAAGTGTTTCTTTTTGGCTGTGCTGCCCACCGGCGCCATTTTGTCTGCTACCGTAGAGTTTGTTAACACCGGGTCCATCCTACTCGGACGCTGCTGTCACTCTCGCTTTCACTCACTGTGCCACACCAGGTAGGCGCGACCACCTGCCTCAGAAGGCCGCTACAAGTGCCGCTGGCTTGCGCTCGGATTGCCAGTCAGCTGTCCAATACAGCTGGGTCTTGACCAGCCGAAATGGCTCCGCAGCTGCACCGCGCTGACACAGTGCGTTGTGTGTATGTGCCGTCATGCACCAAGTTCAGCTCTACATACACCTCACTCATGCCATCGGTAATCCATTACTAACAATCTGTTTGCAACCACAATTAAAAAATACAAGAAAGGTATCGATAATATGAATACAAAAACTGACTTCCATAATATCAAATATTAAAATGAATCTTACATTCGGTTATCTATGACTTGTAGTATATATATGATGGGCAGCAAATATTAAATCAGATTATGTTGTGAAGTGTGTGTGTGTGTGGGCGCGCGCGCTTGTGTGTGTGTGTGTGTGTGTGTGTTTGTGTGTTGCTGCTCATGAACAGTGTGCAGTTGGAGAACTGGGATATATAGCAATTTACCTTCCTGCAGCCCATTCCCCATGACCAATTATGTCTTAAGATTATGTTTGATTATTCCCTCCACCACTGAGCTACATTACTCTTATTCTAACATCCAAATAACAACTGAATTGAAAAGACAATTATGAAACTATGACGTGTCTGCGCAGGTACTCTACTGGTATTTCACAAACTAAATTGGGCGCTCGTAGTGGCAGCATGCATACCCGGACGGCAGCAGCACAACCTGTGGACTTACACATAAACAGTAAACAATGAATATGCAACGTGTGTTATTACACACATCAAAGTATTGCTGTTTACCAAACTTGCACTAATTTAAGTCGTTTTATGCCTTTTGAACACAAAATACTTCTCTCCCATGGAGCTCAGTCATCTTGGTGACAATGTGCTTGGTTTAGCTCGGCAGATGTTCTGGCTCAAACACATGTTGGTACGGAACAAACATGACCCATCCAGTTTATTACTAAAATAAGATCCGTTAGTGCGAGAACCTAAGTAAGTTCACCATCATCATGTGTTCGTTTAACCTACAGAAAATCCACGGAAAATATTTAAAGTACTTCAGCACACTTCTGCTTTGAAGTTCTGTAATCGCGAACTAACGACATTTTTCACTGCGGTTCGCCATCAAATTTAACTGAAGAACCGTTTGTGGTGTCACCGCCAGACACCACACTTGCTAGGTGGTAGCTTTAAATCGGCCGCGGTCCATTAGTACATGTCGGACCCGCGTGTCGCCACTGTTAGTGATCGCAGACCGAGCGCCACCACACGGCAGGTCTCGAGAGACGGACTAGCACTCGCCCCAGTTGTACGGACGACTTTGCTAGCGACTACACTGACGAAGCCTCGCTCCTTTGCCGAGCAGATAGTTAGAATAGCCTTCAGCTAAGTCCATGGCTACGACCTAGCAAGGCGCCATTAGCCTTACATAGCAATTGATACTTATCGTATAAAGCATGTCCCATCAAGAACGATGTATACAACAAGGCTGGATTAAAGTTAAGTATTCCAAAAGCTACGTACTTTTCTTTATAGCATTCATTACGTATCCTGTTTCAGACCTCACGCCATCCTTCGTGTGTTTATAGCGTGCATTGCGGTCCCCTCAAATGACACTGTGTCGGCACTTCTGTCGACACATCACCGTTCATAGATGTTTAGGCTAAGCCACCTAGCCTGATATTATTCAACACTCAGGTTGAAAAATGTTTCAAACTCTTTGCGATCGAAACTTGTGAAATATTTACAAGCTTCAACCATCCAGTTCACGCGGCACGGATTTTTCTAAGCCCATACAAGTTAAAAATATTTCAGAGCCCCTCGCGCTCGTCACATGCGAAACTTTTACAAGTCCATAACCGAAGACTTAGAAGGCTTAGATGGTTTTCTCACAGTGTTTTTTTCTCTTGTGGGTGCTATTTTGCTTCGTTATCTCTGTAATAAATGTTAATCAATTGAAGTAATTACAGCTATAAATTTCTAATTATTTCTGTTTACGGTCCGCAGTTCGTGGTCGTGCGGTAGCGTTCTCGCTTCCCGCGCCCGGGTTCGATTCCCGGCGGGGTCAGGGATTTTATCCGCCTCGTGATGACTGCGTGTTGTGTGATGTCCTTAGGTTAGTTAGGTTTAAGTAGTTCTAAGTCGTAGGGGACTGATGACCATAGATGTTAAGTCCCATAGTGCTCAGAGCCATTTAGCCATTTCTGTTTACTAATGCTGCCTTTACCTTCATTGTTTCATGTTTTATTTACTAGAAAATTCAGTTTTTCATTTGTGAAACATTCTTTTCGCCTGTAATTTGAAATACATGATATGCAAACAGAATCTATTAGAACAATTCGATACTGCTCACTGAGCCCTAATTACGGTCGCTACGTTTGTCTGAATCGCTTAAGGTGTTAGTGAGTTATTGATTATTATAGATCATTTTATTTTTTAACATTTAAGATTTGATAACTTGTACACTAAATATCGTAGCGAGGGCACGTCTTCACTCACACTTTCTTCAATTTTTTGTCTTTAAAGTCATGTGATTTGTTTCTTTGCCATTGGCCTAGTGCAGGTTTTAGTTAGAGTTTCCCTAATTTCATTTTTTCTTTATTCACTTAGTTCTGCGCTGGCCGCAGTGGCCGAGCGGTTCTACGCGCTTCAGTCTGGAACTAACCGGGCTGGCTACTTCCTCCTTACTGGCTTACTGTAATTTCCAATAGCATTTTCTATTCTTACTCCTGTAACTGAGAATTCATTTGTTTCCTCATTCTTAATGTGCTGATAAAATCCGTCTATCTCAGAAGCGAGTATCCACTAAAGAAGTCTCACGTGTTTCTCCCATTTTAATAGCTATTAAAGGCTGAACTTTTTCCATAAAACCATAATTTAATCCAGCTTCAGCTAAAAGATCTTCCTCTACCTCATGCACATTGTCTTTCTTCACAACACACATCTATTTTTGACTAAATCTGTACGCGAACTGCACTCCAAGTATTTGTCGAAATTCAATCGTTGTTGTTGTTGTTGTTGTTGTTGTTGTTGTGGTCTTCAGTCCTGAGACTGATTTGATGCAGCTCTCCATGCTACTATATCGTGTGCAAGCTTCTTCATCTCCCAGTACCTACTGCAACCTACATCCTTCTGAATCTGCTTAGTGTATTCATCTCTTGGTCTCCCTCTACGATTTTTGCCCTCCACGCTGCCCTCCAATACTAAATTTGTGATCCCTTTATGCCTCAGAACATGTCCTACCAACCGGTCCCTTCTTCTAGTCAAGTTGTGCCACAAACTCCTCTTCTCCCCAATTCTATTCAATACCTCCTCATTAGTTATGTGATCTACCCATCTAATCTTCAGCATTCTTCTGCAGCACCACATTTCAAAAGCTTCTATTCTCTTCTTGTCCAAACTATTTATGGTCTATGTTCCACTTCCATACATGGCTACACTCCAGAAACGACTTTCTGACACTTAAATCTATACTCGATGTTAAAAAAAAAAAAGGTTCAAATGGCTCTGAGCACTATGGGACTTAACATCTGAGGTCATCAGTCCCCTAGAACTTAGAACTACTTAAACCTAACTAACCTAAGGACATCACCCACATCCATGCCCGAGGCAGGATTCTTACCTGCGACCGTAACGGTGGCGCGGTTCCAGACTGAAGTGCCTAGAAAGGCTCGGCCACCAGCAGCCGGCTGTTAAGAAATTTCTCTTCTTCAGAAACGCTTTCCTTGCCATTGCCAGTCTACATTTTATATCCTCTCTACTCCGACCATCATCAATTATTTTGCTCCCCAAATAGCAAAACTCCTTTACTACTTTAAGTGTCTCATTTCCTAATCTAAATCCCTCAGCATCACCCGACTTAATTCGACTACATTCCATTATCCTCGTTTTGCTTTTGTTGTTCATCTTATATCCTCCTTTCAAGACACTGTCCATTCTGTTCAGCTGCTCTTCCAAGTCCTTTGCTGTCTCTGACAGAATTCCAATGTCATCGGCGAACCTCAAAGTTTTTACTTCTTCTCCATGAATTTTAATACCTACTCCGAATTTTTCTTTTGTTTCCTTTACTGCTTGCTCAATATACAGATTGAATAACATCGGGGAGAGGCTACAACCCTGTCTCACTCCCTTCCCGACCACTGCTTCCCTTTCATGCCCCTCGACTCTTATAACTGCCATCTGGTTCCTGTACAAATTGTAAATAGCCTTTCGCTCCCTCTATTTTACCCCTGCCACCTTTAGAATTTGCAAGAGAGTATTCCAGTCAACATTGTCAAAAGCTTTCTCTAAGTCTACAAATGCTAGAAACGTAGATTTGCCTTTCTTTAATCTTTCTTCTAAGATATGTCTTAAGGTCAGTACTGCCTCACGTGTTCCAACATTTCTACGGAATCCAAACTGTAATCAATCGTACCAGCGCGAAAATGGCCGCCGTTGTGTGTACTGTCGCTCTGACGTTAGTCAAACTCATGCTCATATGACTTTTAAAACATATGTAAACAATAAATTTAATGTTATAGATACATGTCATACATGAATTTGGATCCAAATTTCATCAGCTTTTCAAGGCTCCTTGCAGATTCTGTGTTGCTTAATGGTATTCTCACAAATAGAATTTTGGCTCCTATGCACGCTAGTGTGAATCCTTATATCACCAATAGTGTTAAACAATAAAACATTACAGTCATACATATCTAATTACTCTATTTAGTGACATTGCCCCTGCCTTCACTATTTCATGTTCTATTTACTAGAAAATTCAGTTTCTCATGTGTGGAATTTACACCCCGGCCTGTAATTTGAAATACACTGACGGAAAAAGTCACAACACCAAGAAGGAGCTGTGAGACATAAACGATAATTGGTAGACGTGTTTCTATACCTGAAACATAATGTCTATTGAAATTTCGCGCCAGTCGCATAAGAGTGGCACTGGTAGCACCACTGTGAGGATGCGAATCAGGTTTGCTTTAACCCACGCTGTAGCAGTCGTGACCGTCAGTTACCTTTCAGATTAGACGCGGTGAGTCGATGATAGTCGAGAATGCCTTTAAGATGACAAAGACGCCATTATCAGCACCTCACTGAATCTGAACGAGGTCGTGTAATAGGGCGACAAGAAGCTGGATGTTCTCCTGCGATATTGCAAAAAGACTTTGCAGGAATGTAGCCACTGTACATGATTGCTGGCAGCGGTGGTCACGGAAATTTTCGGTTGCGAGAAGACCAGGTTCCGGATGGCAACGTGGCACTACCGAGAGGGAAGACCATTGTCTTCGGCGTGTGGCTCTGGCGTATCGTGCTGCATCTGCAGCAGAAATTTGAGCAGCAGTCGGCACCGCACACAACGAAGTGTTACAAATCTGTTACTTTAAGGAGATCTCGGAGCGAGACGTCCTGTAGTGTGCAGTCCACTGACCCCAAACTACCACCATTTGCGACTTCAGTGGTATCAGGGCCTGCAACCAGCCTGTTTGCGTACTAGACACACGGTACCTACACTTGCAGTTATGGTCTGGGATGCGATGTAGTGTGACAGCAGGACCACTATCGTTGCTGTCCCACTCACTCTGACTGCAAATTTATACGTCAGTCTCGTGATTCGACCTATTCCGTTGTCGTTCATGGGCGTTTTCCAGTAGGATAACGCTCGCCCACATACCGCTTTTGTAATCCAACATGCCTTTCAGTATGTCGACATGTTGCCTTGGCCTGCTCGATTACCAGATCTGTCTCCAATCGAGCACGTATGGAACACCATTGGACAACTCCATCGCCATCCACAAACAGTATTAACCGTCCCTGTATTGACGGACCAAGTGCAACAGGAATGGAATTACATCCCACAAACTGACGTCCGGCACCTGTTCAACACAATACATGCTAGTTTGTATGGTTGCATTCAACAACTGGTGATTACACCGGTCGTTAATGTACCAGTATTTCACATATGCAGTGACTTAACTCACGCTTACATTGACTTGTGATCATGAATCCTAATCACTTAAGCATGTTACCTAGACAAATGTAGTCACGAAATTTCATTACTCTACATTAATTACTTTTGCAACGTCTTTTGTGCTAGTAACCAGGTCGGAGAGGATTTCACCTGTTATAATGCAACTCTCTCGACCATCGCCAGCGCCATGTTCATCGCTATACACAACACGTAAGAGTTCGAGGGGTGGGACATCCTGCACGTGAAATGTTTTTCACAGTGGTGGTTTGAGTAACTGGTCAGCTTTATCTCTAGGTGCATATTTTTTGTATCACATTGCTACACATATAGTATTTTTTGTTGGAAGCATCAGAATTTTTCTATAATGTCACACATCTAGTAATGTGGCGGTTGTTTAGCAGGGGTTTATCTATCACGGCGTGGTATTTCTTATAGATGCAGTATCTTGGCTAGAAATCAAAGGTGCATGTATAATTTGCTGTGAAATCATTAATATGGCGTGACGTCTTGAACACATGCATTATGACGACAGAAACAGTAGTAATTGAGTGCTGGCTTAGCAATGATACATAAATCGGGATCATGCTTCAATGTGATTCGTTAAGAGCATCATGACAGTGCGTTGGATCTTGCATAATTGGATGAAATACGAGAAATGTGGAAAATACTTACAATTATGGAGAACTTGGTAAAAATACAAAAATGGGTGAAAAATAAGTAAAATTTCGGAAAATACGAAAAAATGTGGGAAGTGTGGATAAATACGTAAAGAGCCAGACTGGACTCCCAACGTATGGCCTCTGCTGGTGCTCAAACGACATTATTTGAAACTGTTATTAACAAATAGAATTCAAGTTATGCGACTCAACGTGATTTGTTACTAACAAATAGACACAGCTTATAACTTTTCCCTATGCTGCCCAGCTCCAGAGCGAATACCTCACACCCAAGTGTCCCAGTTACAAAAAATGAAGGTGGGGAGGGGGAAGGGTTGCTTGATTGTCATTGGTCTGGGGGAGGAGGGTTTCCCGCCATTTTTATGTCATGCGACCAGTATCACACAATTGCTTTAAGGCTTATGGGCAGTTCCCCTAGATCACCTTGAAAATTTCCCACTATTTCCCTAAGCGGGGAGGGGGCTTGGAGGTGACCTTAAAAGACATTACCTACGAGTTTGGTGCTGATTTAGTTGGAATGTCCACTGTTGGTACAGGTTGAAAGATTCGAGTAAATCCATAACTATTTTTTTTTATCTCCAGAGCATCAGTCAGAAATATTCAACTGAAAATTACAATTGAGCTGAGGAGTGGAAATAATCATTTGGATGGATAAACAAAAAATCTTTTTTATTCGTATTTACATAGGTTGACCCTACATTAAACATCAAAACACTTTCAGAAAACTAGTCCATCCTCTTGTGTCTTATTACTCAGCTTACTGTGTTTGTTTGTGCAACACGTGAATGTATCTAGGTAAAGAAAATGGTTCAAATGGCTCTGAGCACTATGGGAATTAATTCCTGTAGAACTTAGAACTACTTAAACCTAACTAACCTAAGAACATCACACACATCCATGCCCGAGGCAGGATTCGAACCTGCGACCGTAGCGGTCGCGCTGTTCCAGACTGTAGCGCCTAGAACCGCTCGGCCACACCGGCCGGCTAGGTAAAGATAAAAGCTAAAAACATTAGGACGCAGTATTCCGTAGCCATGACATGATTTGAGAGTGCTCAGCCATGTAGTGCATATATGTATAGGAAATGACAATTTGTCGGTAACGGGAGACACGTACTTAAATCAGTGATTGGTTGTACTGCGCCGCTGCTCCAGACGCATTTGGGATAATCGTTTATGAACGCACCTATGTAAATTCCCGAGACCTTCCACTGAGACAACGTCCAGTAAAATGCTGTCCAAATATTTTTCATCCGGATCCCGTCTCTGCTCCACATTC
Source organism: Schistocerca americana (assembly GCF_021461395.2). Classification (NCBI taxonomy): domain Eukaryota; kingdom Metazoa; phylum Arthropoda; class Insecta; order Orthoptera; family Acrididae; genus Schistocerca; species Schistocerca americana. Next base: position 374,695,624 of record NC_060130.1, on the reverse strand, counting down.
ATTTTGATGGGTGATAACTCAGTCCTCTCTATAAGATAACATGTAACATACTAAAACAATATTTAGATAAGGCACACACACACACACACACACACACACATACACACACGCATGGTGAAAAGCAAAAAACGCAGTGTGTACGTGGGAGCTTAAAGCCAGCTACATGTTGTGGCTATGTTTCATCTCCATCGTAATATGACATTTCAGCTGTAACATACACTCCTGGAAATGGAAGAAAGAACACATAAACACCGGTGTGTCAGACCCACCATACTTGCTCCGGACACTGCGAGAGGGCTGTACAAGCAATGATCACACGCACGGCACAGCGGACACACCAGGAACCGCGGTGTTGGCCGTCGAATGGCGCTAGCTGCGCAGCATTTGTGCACCGCCGCCGTCAGTGTCAGCCAGTTTGCCGTGGCATACGGAGCTCCATCGCAGTCTGTAACACTGGTAGCATGCCGCGACAGCGTGGACGTCAACCGTACGTGCAGTTGACGGACTTTGAGCGAGGGCGTATAGTGGGCATGCGGGAGGCCGGGTGGACGTACCGCCGAATTGCTCAACACGTGGGGCGTGAGGTCTCCACAGTACATCGATGTTGTCGCCAGTGGTCGGCGGAAGGTGCACGTGCCCGTCGACCTGGGACCAGACCGCAGCGACGCACGGATGCACGCCAAGACCGTAGAATCCTACGCAGTGCCGTAGGGGACCGCACCGCCACTTCCCAGCAAATTAGGGACACTGTTGCTCCTGGGGTATCGGCGAGGACCATTCGCAACCGTCTCCATGAAGCTGGGCTACGGTCCCGCACACCGTTAGGCCGTCTTCCGCTCACGCCCCAACATCGTGCAGCCCGCCTCCAGTGGTGTCGCCACAGGCGTGAATGGAGGGACGAATGGAGACGTGTCGTCTTCAGCGATGAGAGTCGCTTCTGCCTTGGTGCCAATGATGGTCGTATGCGTGTTTGGCGCCGTGCAGGTGAGCGCCACAATCAGGACTGCATACGACCGAGGCACACAGGGCCAACACCCGGCATCATGGTGTGGGGAGCGATCTCCTACACTGGCCATACACCACTGGTGATCGTCGAGGAGACACTGAATAGTGCACGGTACATCCAAACCGTCATCGAACCCATCGTTCTACCATTCCTAGACCGGCAAGGGAACTTGCTGTTCCAACAGGACAATGCACGTCCGCATGTATCCCGTGCCACCCAACGTGCTCTAGAAGGTGTAAGTCAACTTCCCTGGCCAGCAAGATCTCCGGATCTGTCCCACATTGAGCATGTTTGGGACTGGATGAAGCGTCGTCTCACGCGGTCTGCACGTCCAGCACAAACGCTGGTCCAACTGAGGCGCCAGGTGGAAATGGCATGGCAAGCCGTTCCACAGGACTACATCCAGCATCTCTACGATCGTCTCCATGGGAGAATAGCAGCCTGCATTGCTGCGAAAGGTGGATATACACTGTACTAGTGCCGACATTGTGCATGCTCTGTTGCCTGTGTCTATGTGCCTGTGGTTCTGTCAGTGTGATCATGTGATGTATCTGACCCCAGGAATGTGTCAATAAAGTTTCCCCTTCCTGGGACAATGAATTCACGGTGTTCTTATTTCAATTTCCAGGAGTGTATATGAAATGATGCATTAGATGACCTGCATACTAGTTGTGGGAGGGGAGATATGAATTAATGACGCTCGCATTCTTAGACATTCCCTGTGGATGGAGTGGGGACGGTGACATCGTCGTCCATCGTAATCGTCGTCATAAGTAGTTTATAACCGAAGCATAGAAAGAAAGAAGGTATTAGATTTCTGGTAATAAACTTACATTCAACGGGTGATTTGTTCCACCGTGTACCGTACAAACTCTAGCGATTGATCGATGAGAGGATACGGAACAAAAAGCGTCTAATGAGCTTATGTCCGAAAATGCATGGTTTCCATCCTAGAGAACATTTATTCAGTCATACTTTATTACAGAGACTGCGGTCTATTACGCGGTGTACCATGCAGCCAGTTAAAATGTACATAATTTCCTTCTAGAGTGTGGTACTCTTTCTCGTATGTCATGCCCTAGCGCGCTCTCCTTCCATTGTAATTGTTAATGTTGTATCCGAGTCACCTCTCTTGCTGACTTGCCTAGTAGTGGACTTGCCTAGTAGTGGATGTGATACAGCGTTGTACACAGTGGTTTCGTATTCGAATCGAGAGCTTGCCGACACGGTGTTTACTAACGGAAACGCAAATGGTGACGGGCAGCAAGGTTGTATCAGGAGACCTATCCCCGCCGACAATAACCACAGCATTCAATGTTTACAACAGTGTTTCGCCGTTTGTTTGAGACAGGGTCACTTTAGGAAGCAGGATATCTTGAAGGACGTACCCGAAACGTCGGACACCAGACTTGGAGGAAAATGTGATTAGCTCTGTGGAAGGCGACCGCCGTGTCAGTACCAGGCAGTTAGCCCGTCACCCGTCAGTATAGGGTAAGCCAGACGACCGTGTGGAACATTCTCCATGACAATTTTTACTAACCTTGTCATTTACAGCGTGTGCACGGCTTACTAGCGACAGACTTTCCACATCGGGAGCAGTTTTATCACTGGTTTCTTCACCAATCAACCACGATTCCGGGATTTGTGTAATCCACAGATGAGGCCACCGTTATGCGGAGTGATATCTCCAACTTTCATAGCAGTCATCTATGGGATAGCATGCAGAACTCCCATGGATTGTTGACAGCCAATCATCAGCATCAGTGCAGCCGGAATGTGTGGCTCGGGATAACTGGCGAACGTACTATGGGACCTGTCTTCCTTCCACGTCGCCTAACAGGCGATGACTTTGCCTCCCCTGTTGGAAGACGTGCCATTGATGATTCGAAGGGTTATGTGGCTGCTACATGATGGTGCTCCAGCCCACTTCGCCATTAACGTCCGGACGCGTCTCAATCGTGTCCTTCCTGATCGATGCACCGGACGAGGCAGTCCAGCTGCAGGGCTTGATCGTTCACTGGATTTCAACCTTGCGGTTTCTGGTTATGGGACCTTCTCAGAAGTAGCCAATTCCAGATGTGGAGACACCGGAGCAGCCTATTCCTACTGCCTTTGACACTGTAGAGATGCAGCCTGGCCGATGTGAACATGTGAGATAGAACATGCTACGGCGCGTACACACATATGTTGAGGCACACTGAAACCATTTTCAACACATACTGTAACTGTGACTGTATGTACAGCGCGTATTAGACCGCAGCCTCTCTAGCAATGTATGATTTAATCAATAGTCCCTAACATGGAAACCATGTATTTCCTGTCATAGGTTCAAAATAGACCTATTATGTTCTGTACTCTCTCATCGATCAATCACTAGACTTTGCACACTGTGGAAAAAATCACCCTGTAGATGAGGGGAGACTGTTACCGTCTACTGATTCCCGCAACTCCGTTGGTAGGGGAATCGGAAATGCATCTGCGAATGCTAGTTGATGCAATACCTCACTGTCCACATGCCAATGAACCGTAAGAAACGGTTTATATGAAACTATTCCTAACATGTTAATTCAGAACAGGGGAAAAAGTAACCACACATCAATTCCTGGCAATGAGTTCTCGCACTTCAAATGGTTCAAATGGCTCTGAGCACTATGCGACTTAACATCTGAGGTCATCAGTCCCCTAGAACTTAGAACTAATTAAACCTAACTAACCTAAGGACATCACACACATCCATGCCCGAGGCAGGATTCGAACCTGCGACCGTAGCGGTCGCGCGGTTCCAGACTGAAGCGCCAAGAACCGCATGGTCACTGCGCCCGGCAGTTCTCGCACCATCACGGCACGCAATACTGATGTGTATACAGATTACGATTTTCACTTCCAGTGAAAGCTCCATATATGGCTATAGTATTTCTTTCTTTCCACCGATGAACATCACACACTGCGTTCGTAGGGCCTGACGCTGCTTTTCTCCTTACGAGGGAGACAATGCTTTCTGAAATATGGTTAGTACCAGAGCCGTTTCTGTCGGGAGTCTTACTAACGTCCTTATGGCTTCAGGCTATAGCAAGGAGCTGCAGTCGTATCATAAAGAGGTACCGTCGAGTTATGGACTGGATCGCATGGTGATACCGTACGATGAACCACCAACAGTTGCGGCTAGAGTGCGGTTAGGGGGTAAGTTCGATTACTTCGCTTTACAATGGTGTCTTCTATGGGACTTAACATCTGAGGTCATCAGGCCGCTAGAACTTAGAACTACTTAAACCTAACTAACCTAAGGACATCACACACATCCATGCCCGAGGCAGGATTCGAACCTGCAACGTAGCAGTCGCGCGGTCCCGGACTAAAGCGCCAAGAACCGCTCGGTCACAACGGCCGGCTCTCCAAACGGGTTTTCATAGAAATTTCTTGTATATTCTGCTTTAATTTCCATCCATATTCATCAGTGACTCTTATCATTGATATCCCTTATGCATTATCCAGACTAAAAAAATCTTCATTCGTTTAGCTTTATATATACACTCCTGGAAATTGAAATAAGAACACCCTGAATTCATTGTCCCAGGAAGGGGAAACTTTATTGACACATTCCTGGGGTCAGATACATCACATGATCACACTGACAGAACCACAGGCACATGGACACAGGCAACAGAGCATGCACAATGTCGGCACTAGTACAGTGTATATCCACCTTTCGCAGCAATGCAGGCTGCTATTCTCCCATGGAGACGATCGTAGAGATGCTGGATGTAGTCCTGTGGAACGGCTTGCCATGCCATTTCCACCTGGCGCCTCAGTTGGACCAGCGTTCGTGCTGGACGTGCAGACCGCGTGAGACGACGCTTCATCCAGTCCCAAACATGCTCAATGGGGGACAGATCCGGAGATCTTGCTGGCCAGGGTAGTTGACTTACACCTTCTAGAGCACGTTGGGTGGCACGGGATACATGCGGACGTGCATTGTCCTGTTGGAACAGCAAGTTCCCTTGCCGGTCTAGGAATGGTAGAACGATGGGTTCGATGACGGTTTGGATGTACCGTGCACTATTCAGTGTCCCCTCGACGATCACCAGTGGTGTACGGCCAGTGTAGGAGATCGCTCCCCACACCATGATGCCGGGTGTTGGCACTGTGTGCCTCGGTCGTATGCAGTCCTGATTGTGGCGCTCACCTGCACGGCGCCAAACACGCATACGACCATCATTGGCACCAAGGCAGAAGCGACTCTCATCGCTGAAGACGACACGTCTCCATTCGTCCCTCCATTCACGCCTGTCGCGACACCACTGGAGGCGGGCTGCACGATGTTGGGGCGTGAGCGGAAGACGGCCTAACGGTGTGCGGGACCGTAGCCCAGCTTCATGGAGACGGTTGCGAATGGTCCTCGCCGATACCCCAGGAGCAACAGTGTCCCTAATTTGCTGGGATGTGGCGGTGCGGTCCCCTACGGCACTGCGTAGGATCCTACGGTCTTGGCGTGCATCCGTGCGTCGCTGCGGTCCGGTCCCAGGTCGACGGGCACGTGCACCTTCCGCCGACCACTGGCGACAACATCGATGTACTGTGGAGACCTCACGCCCCACGTGTTGAGCAATTCGGCGGTACGTCCACCCGGCCTCCCGCATGCCCACTATACGCCCTCGCTCAAAGTCCGTCAACTGCACATACGGTTGACGTCCACGCTGTCGCGGCATGCTACCAGTGTTAAAGACTGCGATGGAGCTCCGTATGCCACGGCAAACTGGCTGACACTGACGGCGGCGGTGCACAAATGCTGCGCAGCTAGCGCCATTCGACGGCCAACACCGCGGTTCCTGGTGTGTCCGCCGCGCCGTGCGTGTGATCATTGCTTGTACAGCCCTCTCGCAGTGTCCGGAGCAAGTATGGTGGGTCTGACACACCAGTGTCAATGTGTTCTTTTTTCCATTTCCAGGAGTGTATATATATATATATATATACAAAGACTGAAACATAAAAAAATGTCGGTATGCATGTGACATTTTAACATTAGTCACCTTTCCTGTAGGACCTACTACTTCAAGTAGGACAACATCTAGTTCAAAGCTCACTGCCTGGGCGAAAACAAAACTGGCTGTCAACAGTTTTACTTGATAGTGAAGGAATCTGGGCTGATATTCCAGAAATGTAACTAAATTGTTGCTGTCTTCACTCCTTCACTCCGAAAACGCTCTCAACGCTTCTCCATCCTGCGCAGGATTAAATTGGAAGCTCACTTACTGTATTGCGCCTCAGTTTTTTATCCTCAAGTACTAAATTGGTGATACCTTGTTTTAGCTGTATTAGACCATAAATTTCTTCTCTCTCTCCAGTGCTATTCAACAACCCCTTGTTAGTTAATCGATCTACTCATCTAATCTTCAGCATTCTTCTGTAGCACCGCATTTCAGGAAAAATGCTTCTTGTCTGAACTGCTCGAAGTATGTGATAGTAATTTACTGAGGAATGCTAATCATCATAACCACACACACACACACACACACACACACACACACACACACACACACATATATATACCTCTAATCCCACAAAATCTACAGCAGATTTTATTTCATTTAATGCTGTGATTGCTTTCAATAATGATAGGTTAGAAAAGCTGTTGAGGGACGTGTGGCGCGAAATATCATAAAAATCTGTGAAGAATGGTCCATCAAGGAAAGCGAACAGTATGCTACTCATATACGGATAGTTTTTTAGCTCACAGAAGCCGGTTTTGCTCAGATCCCATGTTAAAACAATTTTTTCCCTTCTAAATTTCCGAAACCTAAGTTATCCATCCAAGCGTACATTCTTCACTTGCTTACACGTATATTTCTCCACAATGTATTAATTGCGGAAACACCCTCTTACACCAAGCACTTCATTCTTGACCTTCCAATCTTATCGTATGCCCTTTAGCTTGTCCCTTTTTCTGCTCTAGAGCCTATGACCGTATATTATTCCCACACATATCCCCTCCAGAGCTCCTTTTTAAAAATACCTTCTTCCACAGTACCTATTTGTCTCATTTAAAAATAAAACATACTAGCATGTGCACTTAATGTATACGGGAGAAATATTACTGATACTCTTATATACTACAGGAATTGGAGTCGAAGAGTTCCTCGCATCCGTGGAGGACGATATGGACGAGTTAATGGAGGCGGTGACGAGGGTGGAGTTGGCGCTGTCCTGCAATATATAGAAATGGAGCAGCTCGAGAATGAGCTTAATGGCATATTCAGGGAGACGGTGAAAGAGAACGACGACGAGGAGGAGGAGGAAGAGGAGGAGGCGGAGGATGTAGAGTAGTGACACAAACATATGGTTTTTAGCATGCTTTTTTGTGACATCTCACCCAGAGTTCTTTATAAAATTGTTATTCCGTATACGTATATATATATCACATAGCTAAGCACTCTCAAATTATTCCATGGCTATGGAATAAAGCGTCATAACGATTTTATCTTCCTTCTTTCCCCAGGTACATTCACACATTGTGTGAAAAAATGCTACATGCTGGGTAACAACGCACAGAAAATGGTCTATGTTCAATGTAGCTCCAAACTACGTGAATAAAAAAAGTTTTTTTGTTTATCCATCCGAATGACTGTTCGTTACTTCCACTCCCAGCTCAAAAGGAACAAGTACAATTTCCATATCGCAGAATATTCAAAGAGGTCGAGATTTTTTATATGTTAATAGCAGGAGGTAGCTATAGAAAAAAATGTGCCTTACTACCTACCTTTAAGACATCCATCCATTTAGAGTAATTTGAGTGGTAGTGGAATCTTTCTACCTATAGATTTCAATATATGCCTATAAACTACGAAGACAACGCTAACACAAACAACAAGTGTATTATACATATGCGCTATAGTTTTAGCTGGGGAAATCAATCCAAGATCATGTGAAAGTGTCGTAACATAACTCGAAATAAATTAGATTGGAATGCATACGTTCCTATTGTGTGTGGCGGTCCCTGTATACAGACAGTGGAGTAAAGATGGGCAGTCGATTGCGAAATCCGTCCTTTCATTACAGCAGATCTAGATTTCAACTATTACATAGTCATCTACAGTGCTAAAACTAACAACACAGGAGAATAAGGAAGTAAAATAGTGTAACATAGTTGACAACATACAGTATGTGCAGACATGAACACCACACAGTTACGTGCTAAATAACAACAGGTGACATTATGTCAAAGTGTTACGTAATAGGCAGTATTGGCTGGTGTAGAGCGTACAGAAGCGTAATATGAACTGAAGCCGTTACATACATAGTTGAACAGGAAGACAAGGTGACGTCAAAACCGTTTGGAACCCTCTATCGAGGTGCTGGTGAATACTTAACTAGCAAAGCTATATAAATTTTAATTTTTGTAAATGTATCATCCAATAAAACCACAAGTAATTGTTAAAACGCGGAAAAGAGATTACTTATGTGGAGCCATAAGTATAGCCCACTCAGTGACAGTAAGTACAGGATCGTATATCATGCATTCTTGCATTATAAAATAATGGAAGTAGATCCATTTACAATTCCATAACAATGCGAGAAGTATAATGTTAAAATAATGTTCCAAGGTAATGAAAATCTGAAGGAAGGAAAACAGTACAATAAATCCAGTGTGCCCTCTCTGGGCATAAAATAAACTCACACAACTCGAAAAAATACCTCAGTGCCATCTTTGGGCTTACAGTATAAACATGTGGAATAAAGCAGCATACAATGAAAAAGGTATGAAGCTAGCCAGAGGCGCATAAAATGCAAAAAATGAACATACAAATAAGATAAAGGAATGTAACACAGTTATGGGAACTAAGTTCAGACAACTGCCATTAAGTGGGGACGTGGTTATTTTTGCACAGTACCTAACGGGTACTACTGAGTAGTTTCTCTTTCTAACAGCATCCCATACGAGCAAAACAGTTGCGTCTTTAGCTTTTGTTACATGCACTTCAGGTACTGGGGCTATTCGCGGCTCTGTTTAAAAAGAGTAGCCTGATTAGTCATAAGGTCGAGTCGTGAACATTTGCCTTCGTGCCCTCCAGCTAATTCGCTGCAAACCTGTAGAGGTGATCCCGCAGTCAAATAGTCTATGAACTAAGTAGGATTGCGAGTTAATAAAATATACAGAAACAGAAAATAAAGGTTAAATGAATAATTTAATAACAAGAGTTCTATTCTAACGACCGTAACTGATGTAGATGACAGAGAATTGTGTTGAATGTTGTTTATTCAAGAGATGAAATCTAAAAAAAAAAAAGAAGTATGTGGTCTTACACTGTTCAACTAAAATACATACAGTAAATATCCTTATCAAATGCAGAAAAATTAGGTCGAGAGCGTTATGAGAGTGGTAACAAATTCCCCAGACTAAATAGTCATCAAATATACGCCAAAACTATGTCCATTTCACAATCACAACAAACTAAATATTCACCAGCTCAAAATAGTTCAGAGTTCAAGATGATGATGCACACATTATATGAAGAATAGTAACCCACGCTCTGTCTATTCTCAGTTCCGTAAATCAAGCGGCAAAAGTTAAAGTCTTACTCTGAAGTACATTCAGACCTCTCGAAATATGAAGTCTCTTCAAAAGTTTAAGTCTCAAAGCGGCTGTTCACCTCCCAAAATCTATCACCTGTACGACCGAATTATGCAGTTTACCACAGGCAGGTCTGTCTTCTTCCAGCACTCCCCATAGTCTCCAGAATTCCTCACTTGCGCGATACCCTCGAGAAGTCCCAGTCTCCACTTCACTGTCATTCCGCAACTATCCGATTTTCCATTGGCTGAAGGCCATCCCCACCAAAAACGTAACGTCATTAATTCAAGTTGACTACTTTCCGGCACTAACTAATATATTACAGCAATAGTTAAGTAAAAGAAATGTTATAAATATATTCAATCACACTCAGACCTTCCACAATAATTAAAAATAGGGGATTGTTCATAAATAAATAAGATAATTGTTCTTGTACAAGTGCACTCGCGTTAAATTACAATGAATTGTCTTTAATTATTATTTAAACAATTATCTGTGCCTCCTTGACAGAAGTGTCTTTTGGTTCCCTTTTCAACTGTGGTGTCGCCTAACACAAGCAACTGACCACTTTCAGAGTAGCACAGTTGAGAGGTTCCATGCCGTCTTTTGCATGTGTCCTCTCATTTTAATCAATTTTATTAATGTTCTATGTCATTGCACGGTGGTAGCAGACTCAATAAGGTTATCGTAATGAGAGTATTTGTACTGAGAGCTCAAAATAAAAGAATACTTTTCACTTGATTCCTATACATGTTGGGTTACTTCCCTGGGTAGCTTGTGCGAGACAAGCAACGGAGGACGCGGCACACGGCATTTCCGGTTGGGGGCTGCACTCCCCTGAATTCTGAGCGGTGGAGGACGCGGCACACGGCATTTCTGGTTGGGGGCTGCACTTCCCTGAATTCTGAGCGGCTCGTACGATAGACTTAAGCGCCTGGTGGAACGACTGACGTCGGTCGAGTTTCGCCTATTGTATGCAGGGCGAAACGACCTGCGAGACGTCTGAGTGTCGCCGCAGTTTATGTGTTTACCGATCCGGCGTGTCCGTAACGAAGATTCCTGGCACTGACTGACTGCATTGTCCTCTTGGTTCTGAGAATACTTATGGACCGTGCCCTGTTGGGTGCGACTGTCTGGCGCCGGATGGCTGGTGGTCTAGAAACGTTGTTTTCGTAGCCGGTCAAACGGCAAGTTCAGTGCCCTCAACTGGATAGCAGAGGCACGACTGGCCAACTTAAACTGAGGCTAGTTGATGTCATAAAGCCCTGCTCGAAATTGGTGGGGACGGTCGCTATTGGCGCGAATGATGTTCTGAGACAGTGTGGGGGAATTTTGGAATCAGAACTGAATGCTGATTCGCGGTTTTCGAGGAGAGTAGGGAGCAGAGCAATGTTGGCTTCACTCTTGCATTGCGCGGATCTGATCTTCCTCGGAGTCGGACGGTCTTGCGACTTGGTTCAAATGGCTCTGAGCACTATGGGACTTAACATCTGAAGTCATCAGTCCCCTAGACTTAGAACTACTTAAACCTAACTAACCTAAGGACATCACACACATCCATGCCTGAGGCAGGATTCGAACCTGCGACCGTAGCGGTCGCGCGGTTCCGGACTGAAGCGTCTAGAACCGCTCGGCCACATCGACCGGCTCTTGCGACTTGGTCACTCGTTTTCGGAAGAACTTAGAATTCTCGGACAGCCTTCGCGGCCAGGGATTGACACAGAGTTGCTGCACGGAAGAAGTTGGCGCCTACGTCATCAGGACGCTGCCTACCGACGACGTGCTGCAGATTTCAGCACTGGTACAGTATTTTGCGGCTCCGGCATTGGAGAACCTTATCAGTTTTATACTGAATCCCTCAGCAGCACGCGCGCTTGCTTTTCTACAAGTCCACCTTGCTTGTTTCTCTATGTGATCCCATTTGAGCTCTCCCTACTAATTGCGATACTGCTATATAGTCGGGAGAATAATATTTGATTCATTAGGACCTCCAGTCATTATCGTCAATCTATTGCATCACAGAGAGCAGGAGCCCCTTGTTCTCGAGCCAACTCTTATTCCCATAATATTTCAGTGTACCCTATCCTTTAATCTACTGTTTGTGTCGATAATAATGTGCTTTTACGTTCTGATGTATAATAAATCTCATTGTAATATATAATCCGCATATCATTTCGTAGATATATGCAGAATCCCATTCCCTATTTTTTATTATGATAAAGTTCTTTTTTTCTGAGTAGATTATGATTTTTATTAAATTATTGTGAGTGTGCACTCCTTATTTTACCAACTAGCAGGGCCCACCATCATTTTCTTCCGTTACCGTTGTGCGCATAATTAATTAGCTGGTAGATAAGGAGGGGGTCGAGTGCATGTCTCGTCCTCATTCAAAATTCATCTGAATTAAAGAAGTACAAACTCTTCTCCACCCCGGGATGTCGCACAGTTTTTAAATAGTTCTTGCAATCAACATTTAAATAAAGTTACTGGCAGAACAATAAACCGTTCATTGAATAAAAATACAAGTCCGACAGAATATGAGGTACTGATGCTGTGTTCATTTGCTGTGTAAATGTGGAGAATACGCTGTTCTGTCAAACACCTGAGGAGTAAAAAAGGTATGAAAGACGTAATAAATCAACAAATAAAACAGATACAGATATTTAGCTTTTAGAGATGATAGTTATAGTGCAATTCTGTCATCTGAGATATCGTATGTTGAAATCGCATGCATCAATTAAATTGTTGGTTCAGAGATTCATTGTGAAAATATTTAGTCACCGTAAATTATTAACTTTTGTTTTTGTAAACATATTGATATTATTGTTGTGTCACTGGATGCTCATCATTTTTCTGTAATTGCCGACATATTCGGATATGCATTTAATACTTGAGCGTAAATTATTATAGACTCTCAAAGAGCTGTAAGACGACATATTTCAGCTTGTCTCAGGGTCTGCCATTGCTGGTTATTCCGCAGTCTGCTAAACGAGCGACCATTGTGCAGGTCCATTATTCTGGGATTTACCCTCATCCAGTCCGTCCCAGACTGACCTGGAGCAGCCGCAACGGTCCGCCCTGAGCCCCCGGACCCTCTGGCGTTCAGTTGTACATCAAATACACCCCGTCTTGTAGTTATTCTGGGCGGCCGATTAGGTCGCCTAAATACGCGTAACGTAACACACCGCTACTTACTGTCGCACATTATCTCGCTAACTTGGTACATTAAGTGGCACCAAATTTGACATTCATAACATAACAAATACATACATAATATCATAAATAGAATATCCTTCTTACATGGCAGAACAATAGAGTAGTAACATTTGTGTTGGTTTATGAAACAGCATGTACCTTCTAGGACATGTCAAATTATCAGCCTAAATTTTTTAAATGAACATAAATTATTAAATTCCGACATATTAATTAAATGCCAAAATAAACACAAAAATTTGAATAAACTCTTGAGTCAACTCAATATCTTAAAATAGTTTTAGCACTTTTGCGTTCATTTGATAGCACTTTTTTTGCTTTTATCACATAGTAGGACTTCTCCATCACCAACACAGCACACAGTAGGTATTCTGGCGTTGAATTTTAGAGGGTTCACAGTCCAGTCACCTCTGCTGGAATTCATGACGCCCTTGGCCAAGTACTGAACCGAACGAGCATCAATCCGCAGTCAGCGCCAGGGCTGAAGGAGGATAGCTGTCGAAATATGTTATAGTTACCAATGATCATATGACTTCCCGAATCCTTACAGATCAGGCACTGAACGCCATCCCCAGTGGACTCGATACATTGACAAAGCAAAAAGTGATTTATAGTACAGGCAAAACGCTTTTCATTTAGCTCGATATTCAAACACTCTGTCCATGTTCACACTGCAAAACATATCCTTCGCGCTTTGAAATTCTTTTTGATACCATATATCAACTAACCTTTTGTCCCTTCTCTACAATTTTATAATGCCAGATTTGAAACTTTAAAACTAATACTGTTCTGTGCAAATATCACCCTTTTAAATTTACTTTCATCTCAGCGGATAGCTAGATCATACATTCAGCAAACGTTGTCATATTTGCACTAAAATCCCATTTATCCCCAGAATTTTATATACATAAATCTATTCAAAGGCTCTATCAAAAAAGATACATCACTGTGTTAACCCAAGTAATATACCACCAAGAGCATAGATCAAACTTTGCACATAACTACATGTTTTAATCCCAGAGGCAATGAAAATTTTAATGAGGTCTTACGACATCTAAGCACCAAATTTTGTGCGAACAGTAGTTACAAATAATCTATACCTATTACACCAGAAACCCATCCAAAATACTACAGATAACACATTTACAAACCCCTTTAAATTTCCCCCAAATCTCACGTACGGTACAAATTATATTCCTTATTTATACAACTAATTACTGTCTGCCGAACTCCAAGAACCAAGAGTTGTGCGGATAATATTAGCTCGCTCCATGCACTAAGATGTACCACCATACTTTATAATCTACATTTTAAATTTACCAAATTACCGCTTTTTACATAATTTTACGAGCTTCATACAGGAGCGACTTATTCTCGGTTATCTGTGTAGTCACTAGTTTATTTTTGTAATTTCTTGCGTGTTCGAGTGCTTACTAGGCACAACCTTTTATTTCAATAACAGTGTAGTGTACAGTACCGCCGTTGCTATCGACCGTTGTATCGACTCTACATCTACATGCATACTCCGCATTCCACCATACGGTGCGTGGCGGAGGGTACCTCGTACCACAACTAGCATCTTCTCTCCCTGTTCCACTCCCAAACAGAACGAGGGAAAAATGACTGCCTATATGCCTCTGTAAGAGCCCTAATCTCTCTTATCTTATCTTTGTGGTCTTTCCGCGAAATATAAGTTGGCGGCAGTAAAATTGTACTGCAGTCAGCCTCAAATGCTGGTTCTCTAAATTTCCTCACTAGCGATTCACGAAAAGAACGCCTCCTTTCCTCCAGAGACTCCCACCCGAGTTCCTGAAGCATTTCCGTAACACTCGCGTGATGATGAAACCTACCAGTAACAAATCTAGCAGCCCGCCTCTGAATTACTTCCATGTCCTCCCTCAATCCGACCTGATAGGGATCCCAAACGCTCGAGCAGTACTCAAGAATAGGTCGTATTAGTGCTTTATAAGCGGTTTCCTTTACAGACGAACCACACCTTCCCAAAATTCTACCAATGAACCGAAGACGACTATCCGCCTTCCCCACAACTGCCATTACATGCTTGTCTCACTTCATATCGCTCTGCAATGTTACGCCCAAATATTTAATCGACGTGACTGTGTCAAGCGCTACACTACTAATGGAATATTCAAACATTACGGGATTCTTTTTCCTATTCATCTGCATTAATTTACATTATCTATATTTAGAGTTATCTGCCATTCTTTACACCAATCACAAATTCTGTCCAAGTCATCTTGTATCCTTCTACAGTCACTCAACGACGATACCTTCCCGTATACCACAACATCATCAGCAAACAGCCGCACATTGCTATCCATCCTATCCAAAAGATCGTTTATGTAGATAGAAAACAACAGCGGACCTACCACACCTCCCTGGGGCACTCCAGATGATACCCTCACCTCCGATGAACACTCACCATCGAGGACAACGTACTGGGTTCTATTACTTAAGAAGTCTTCGAGCCACTTACATATTTGGTAACCAATCCCGTATGCTCTTACCTTAGTTAGGAGTCTGCAGTGGGGCACCGAGTCAAACGCTTTCCGGAAGTCAAGGAATATGGCATCCGTCTGATACCCTTCATCCATGGTTCGCAACATATCATGTGAAAAGAGGGCGAGTTGCGTTTCGCAGGAGCGATGCTTTCTAAAGCCGTGCTGATGCATGCACAGCAACTTTTCTGTCTCAAGGAAATTCATTATATTCGAACTGAGAATATGTTCGAGAAACCTACAACAAACCGATGTTAAGGATATTGGTCTGTAATTTTGAGGATCCGTCCTTCTACCTTTCTTATATACAGGCGTCACCTGCGCCTTTTTCCAGTCGCTCGGGACTTTACGTTGGGCAAGAGATTCGCGATAAATGCAAGCTAAGTAAGGAGCCAATGCAGTAGAGTTCTCTTTGTAAAACCGAATCGGAATCCCATCAGGACCTGGCGATTTATTTAATTTCAACCCATTCAGCTGCTTCACAACCCCAGGGATGTCAATCACTATGTCCTCCATACGGGAATCTGTACGAGACTCAAACGACGGCATGTTTGTACGATTCTCCTGGGTGAAAGATTTCTCAAATGCTAAATTTAAAATTTCAGCTTTCGTTTTGCTGTCTTCCGTTGCCAGGCCAGACCTATCAGTGAGTGACTGGATGGAAGCCTTCGACCTGCTTACCGATTTTACGAAAGACCAGAATTTACTTGGGTTTTCAGCAAGATCTTTTGCTAAGGTATGACGGTGGTAGTGGTTGTATGCTTCGCGCATCGCTCTTTTTACAGCAGCGCGAATCTCTACTAATTTTTGCCTGTCCTCATTCTTCCGATCTTTCTTGTACCGTGAGTGCAACTGCCTTTGCTTCCTGAGCATTCTCCAAATTGCGCTCTTAAACCACAGTGGGTCTTTTCCGTCCGTAACGCACTTTTTCGGCACATACTTCTCCAATGCGTGATTTACAGTGTGTTTAAAATTTGCCCATAATTCTTCCACGTCCATCGTACCGGAAGTAAATGAAGTCGATTCATTTACTAAGTGGGATGCTAGCAACTGCTTATCTGCTCTTTCTAGTAAGAATACTCTCCTAGCCCTCTTGACCGACTTTTTAACTTTCGTAACCATAGTCATAATGACAACATCATGATCACTAATCCCTGTCTCAACACTGACACCGTCGATGAGGTCTGGTATGTTCGTGGCTACCAGATCTAAAATATTTCCACTACGCGTTGGCTGTCGATTAAGCTGCTCAAGACAGTTTTCGGATAATGTGTTCAAAACTAATTCTAGGTAGGTTGAAGTCGCCTCCGACCAATGTAGCATGGTCCGGGTACTTCTGCGATACAGAGTGTAGACTCCCTTTGAATGATTCTAGAAGTGTCACGGTGGAACCTGGTGGCCGGTAATAACACCCAACAATTAACTTTATTTCTCCTAGCCCTGTTAAACGCGTCCAGATAACTTCACAATCACACTCTACTTCGACCTCAGTAGACACAATATTTTTGTCAACTGCAATGAAGACACCGCCTCCTACGGTGCCTAATCTGTCTTTCCGATACACGTTCCAACCCTCACTAAATATTTCAGAACTTCCTATCTCAGGGTTCAGCAAGGTCTCAGTCCCGAGAATAATTTGGGCGCCACACGCTTCCTGGAGGGCAGTAAATACAGGAACTTTATTCCGAACACTCTGAAAATTAACTGCTAATATCTTTATAGCTGAAGTGTCTTTACACTGAGCGCGTCCTGATTTCTCTGCCTGCACGTCGACTGGTGAGTGTTCACCAGGACACCTCGCACTACTACCTAGCCAAAAAAAAACCCATGTGCACGCCACAAGTATTCTGCTACCCGAGTAGCCGCTTCCTTTGTGTAGTGCACCCCTGACCTATCTAGGGGCGGCCTACAATTCCCCACCCAACAGCCCAAGTCTAAAAATCTGCAGCCAAGACCGTCACAGAGTCGACGAAGCCTCTGGTGGAGACCCTTTACTCGGCTCCAAACCAAAGGACCCCGATCAACCCTGGTAACGATGCTGGAAATAGGGAGCTCTGCTTGCACCCCGCGTGCGAGGCCAGCGGTTTCACCAAATCCGCCAGCCGCCTGTGCGAACTGAGGATCGCCTCAGAACCCAAGCGACAGGCATCATTGGTGCCGACGTGAGCAGCTACTTGCAGACGACTGCACCCCGTACGCTCGATAGCCGCCTCCACATCTTGGACGAGGCCCCCCGGCAGGCAAACCGAGTACACGTTGGAATTCTTTCCAGCCCTGTACGCTATTTCCCTAAGGGGCTCCATCACCCGCCTAACGTTGGAGCTCCCAATAACCAGCAAGCCTTTGTCCCCGTGTGCCCGCTCTTGTATCGTGCAGGCTCTTGTTTGTTTGGTTAGAACAGCTGTATCAGTTAGGCCGTCAGAGAGAGCGCATCGCTAGTTCTTGTTTCGCTTTTAACATATTTTTACGAGCTTCAAACAGGAGTGCAATAATGGATAGGAACTGTGATTGTTGTGTACAGATGCGAGCTGAGCTGGCGAAGCTTCGCTCACAGCTTCAGGCTGCGTTAGCTTCCGTCACACAGCTTGAGGCTGCTGCTAAGGGGCGTCACTGTAGGGGATCGGACGCAGGGATGCGAGGGACGTCGAGCACGTCCCCGTGTCTCCCGATCGGTCCACTGCTGTGACCTTCCCGGGTACTGCCTGCGCTGAGGTTGACTCCTCACCCGTGGTCGAGTGGGAGATCATTCCAAAGTTTGGCAGACAGCGAAAAACCTTCCGTGGGGCCGATCGTAGGGCCTCCCCGGTTCGTTTGACGAACAGGTTTCGGGCGTTATCTGTGGCTGACGATGTCTGAGCCGGATGCAGTCGTCCACCCCGTTCCGGAGGAAGCTTCTCGGCCATCAAGGTCTGGGCATTATCAGAGGGTGGGTTTGCTGGTAGTTGGGAGCTCCAACGTTAGGCGCGTTATGGGGCCCATTAGGAACATGGCTGCCAAGGAGGGGAAGGAAGCCAGTGTGCACTCTGTGTGCGTTCCGGGGGGAGTCATTCCGGATGTGGAAAGGGTGCTTCCGGATGCCATGAAGAGTATAGGGTGTAGCCATCTGCAGGTGGTGGCTCATGTTGATACCAATGACGTGTGTCGCTTTGGATCGGAGAAGATTCTGTCTGGTTTAGGGCAGCTAGCGGAAATGGTACAGACCACCTTCCGAGATAAAGGCGGAGCTCACCACCTGCAGCATCGTCGATAGAAGCGACTGTGGTCCTTTGGTGCAGAGCCGAGTGGAGAGTCTGAATCAGAGGCTCTGGCGGTTCTGTGACCGTGTAGGCTGCAGATTCCTTGACTTGAGCCATCGGATGGTGGGTTTTCGGGTTCCGCTTAATAGGTCAGGAGTCCACTACACATAGAAGGCGGCTACACGGGTAGCGGGGGCTGAGTGGGAGGGACTGGGCGATTTTTTAGGTTAGAGGGTCTGAGAGAAAGTGGGTAGGTGAAACACAGTAAGGTAGTTGTAGAAACGATTGGTATTGTAGTTGTAAATTGTCGTAGCTGTGTTCGGAAAGAACCAGATCTCCAAGCCCTAATAGAAAGCACTGAAGCTCAAATAGTTGTAGGTACAGAGAGCTGGCTAAAGCCGGAAATAAGTTCAGCAGAAATTTTTCAAACGATCTAACAGTGTTCAGAAAGGATAGATTAAATACAGTTGGTGGTGGAATATTTATTGCTGTCAGAGGTAGTATGCCTTGTAGCGAAATTGAAGTAGATAGTTCATGTGAAATAGTATGGGTAGACGTTATACCTGACAATCGGACTAAACTATTAACTGGATCGTTTTACGGACCACCCCCCCCCCCCCCCCCGTCTCAGAAGACATAGTAGCTGAACAGTTCAAAGAAAACGTGAGTCTCGTTTCAAATAGGTACCCCGATCATACAATTATAGTCGGTGGTGACTTCAATTTATCCTCGGTATACTGGAAAAATTATACGTTTAAAGCCGGCGGCAGGCATAAAACATCATCCAAAATTGTACTGAATGCTTTCTCAGAAAATTATTGTGAACAATTAGTTCATGAGCCCACTCGAAGTGTAAATGGTTGCAAAAGCATACTTGACCTTTTAGCAACAACTAATCCTGGACAAATAGTGACTGTTGTGACGAATACAGGGATTAGCGACTACAAGGCAGTTGCTGCTAAGCTGAATACCGTAACACCTACAACCATCAAAAAGAAACGCAAAGTATATCTATTTAAAAAAGCTGATAAAAATGCTCTTAACGCCTTTTTAAAAGACAGTCTTCACTCCTTCCGAGCTGATCATGTAAGTGTAGAAAAGTTGTGGAATGTTTTCAAAGAGATAGTATCAACAGCAATTGAGAGATATATACCACATAACTGACTGGCAATGGCAAGGAAACCATTTCTGAAGAAGAGAAATTTGTTAACATCGAGTATAGGTTTAAGTGTCAGGAAGTCGTTTCTGAAAGTATTTGTATGGAGTGTAGCCATGTATGGAAGTGAAACACGGACGATAAATAGTTTGGATGGCTCTGAGCGCTATGGGACCTAACATCCATGGTCATCAGTCCCCTAGAACTTAGAACTACTGTTCCTAACTAACCTAAGGACATCACACAACACCCAGTCATCACGAGGCAGAGAAAATCCCTGACCCCGCCGGGAAATAGTTTGGACAAGAAGTGAATAGAAGCTTTCGAAATGTGGTGCTACAGAAGAATGCTGAAGATTAGATGGGTAGATCACATAACTAATGAGGAAGTATTGAATAGGATTGGGGAGAAGAGAAGTTTGTGGCACAACTTGACTAGAAGAAGGGATCGGTTGGTAGAACATGTTCTGAGGCATCAAGGGATCACAAATTTAGTATTGGAGGGCAGCGTGGAGGGCAAAAATCGTAGAGGGAGACCAAGAGATGAATACACTAAGCAGATTCAGAAGGATGTAGGTTGCAGTAGGTACTGGGAGATGAAGAAGCTTGCACAGGATAGAGTAGCATGGGGAGCTGCATCAAACCAGTCTCAGGACTGAAGATCACAACAACAACATACCACATAAATTAATAAGTGATGGTACTGATCCCCCATGGTACACAAAACAGGTCAGATCGTTGTTGCAGAAGCAACGGAAAAAGCGTGCCAAATTTACAAGAACGCAAAATCCCCAAGATTGGCTAAGTCTTACAGAAGTTCGAAATATGGGGCGTACTTCAATGCGAGATGCTTTTGATAATTTCCACAACGAAATTCTGTGTCTGAATCTGGCAGAAACCCAAAGAGATTCTAGTCATACATACAGCACACCAGTGGCAAGACACAATAATTACCTTCACTGCGCGATAACAAGGGTGAAGTCACTGATGACAGTGCCACTAAAGCAGAGTTATTAAACATGGTTTTCCGAAACTCCTTCACCAAGGAAGACGAATTAAATATTCCTGAATTCCAATCAAGAACAACTACCAAGATGACAAACATAGTAGATATCTTCGGTGTAACAAAGCAGCTTAAATCACTTAATAAAGGCGAGGCCTCCGGTCCAGATTGTATACCAGTCAGGTTCCTCTCAGAGTATGCTGATAAAATAGCTCCATATTTAGCAATTATACAATACTGGCCATTAAAATTGCTACACCAAGAAGAAATGCAGATGATAAACGGGTATTCATTGGACAAATATATTATACTAGAACTGACATGTGATTACATTTTAACGCAATTTGGGTGCATAGATCCTGAGAAATCAGTACCCAGAACAACCACCTCTAACCGTAATAACGGCCTTGATACGCCTGGGCGTTGAGTCAAACAGAGCTCCTGTCTGTGATGCAGCGTCAAGGGTAACCGCAGCCATAGTCTCTGAGCTGATAGTCCATGCTGCTGCAAACGTCGTCGAACTGTTCGTGCAGATGGTTGTTGTCTTGCAAACGTCCCCATCTGTTGACTCAGGGATCGAGACGTGGCTGCACGATCCGTTACAGCCATGCGGATAAGGTGCCTGTCATCTCGACTGCTAGTGATACGAGGCCGTTGGGATACAGCACGGCGTTCCGTATTACCCTCATGAACCCACCGATCCCATATTCTGCTAACAGTCATTGGGTCTCGACCAACGCGAACAGCAATGTCGCGATAAGATAAACCGCAATCGCGATAGGCTACAGTCCGACCTTTATCAAAGTCGGAAACGTGATGGTAAGTATTTCTCCTCCTTACACGAGGCATCACAACAACGTTCACCAGGCAACGCCGGTCAACTGCTGTTTGTGTATGAGAAATCGGTTGGAAACTTTCTTCATGTCAGCACGTTGCAGGTATCGCCACCGGCGCGAACCTTGTGTGAATACTCTGAAAAGCTAATCATTTGCATATCACAGCATCTTCTTCCTGTCGGTTAAATTTCGCGTCTGTAGCACGTCATCTTCGTGGTGTTCAAATGGCTCTGAGCACTATGGGGCTGAACATCAGGTCATCAGTCCCCTTGAACTTAGAACCACTTAAACTAACCTAAGGACATCACACACATCCATACCCGAGGCAGGATTCTAACCTGCGACCGTAGTGGTCGCGCGGTTCCGGACTGAAGCGCCTAGAACCGTTCGGCCACTCCGGCCACCTCTTCGTGGTGAAGCAATTTTAATGGCCAGTGTTGTATACAACCACTCGCTCACAGAAAGAGACGTACCTAAAGAGTGGAAAATTGCGCAAGTCACACCAATACCCAAAAAGGGAAGTAGGAGTATTCCGCTGAATTACTGGCCTGCATCACTGACGTCGATTTGTAGTAGGGTTTTAGAACATATACTGTATTCGAACATTATGAAGTGCCTCGAAGAAAACGATTTACTGACATATAGTCATCACGGATTCAGAAAATATCATTCTTGTGAAACACAACTAGCTCTCTATACTTACGAAGTAATAAGTTCTATCGACAGGGGATGTCAAATTGATTCCATATTTTTAGATAGCCAGAAGGCTTTCGACACCGTTCCTCACAAGCGTCTTCTAATCAAACTGCGTTCCTACGGAGTATCGCCTCAGTTGTGCGACTGGATTCGTGATTTCCTGTCAGAAAGGTCCTAGTTCGTAGTAATAGACGGAAAGTCATCGAGTAAAACAGAAGTAATATCCGATGTTCCCCAAGGAAGTGTTATAGGCCCTCTATTGTTCCTGAAATGTGTTAACGACATAGGAGACAATCTGAGTAGCCGTCTTAGATTGTTTTCAGATGATGCTGTCATTTACCGTCTTGTAAAGTCATCAGATGATCAAAACGACTTGTAAAATGATTTAGATAAGATATCTGTATGGTGCGAAAAGTGGCAATTGACCATGAATAAAGAAAAGTACGAAGTTATTCACATGAGTATGACAAGAAATCAGCTAAGTTTCGATTACGCGCTAAGTCACACAAATCTGAGGGCAGTAAATTCAACTAAATACTTAGGGATTACAATTACAAATAACCTAAATTGGAACGATCACATAGATAATATTGTGGGTAGAGCAAACCAAAGACTGCGATTCATTGGCAGAACACTTAGAAGGTGCAACAGGTCTACCAAAGAGACTGCTTACACTACGCTTGTCCGCCCCATTCTGGAGTACTGCTGTGCGGTGTGGGATCCGCATCAGGTGGGACTGACGGATGACATCGAAAAAATACAAAGAAGGGCAGCTAGTTTTGTATTATCGCGAAATAGGGCAGATAGTGTCACAGACATGATACGTGAATTGGAGTGGCAATCATTAAAACAAAGGCGTTTTTCGTTGCTACGGGATCTTCCCATGAAATTTCAATCACCAACTTTCTCCTCCGATTGCAAAAACATTCAGTTGGCACCCAGCTACATAGCGAGAAATGATCATCACGATAAAATAAGAGAAATCAGGGCTCGCACGGAAAAATTTAAGTGCTCGTTTTCCCCGCGTGCCGTTCGAGAGTGGAACGGTAGAAACAGCATGGAGGTGGTTCATTGAACCCTCTGCCTGGCACTTTATTGTGAATAGCAGAGTAATCACGTAGATGTAGATGTAGATGTTACACAAAACAGAAGCAGACACCAAAATTCTTAAAAAAAACTGCACATGAAATTACATTTATTTACACACTTATATTAATACACACCACGTTTTTCATTCACAATATACAAGTCAGCCACCGTTGTATCTAATAGCAGTCTTTTTAGCCACTGAGAGTATCTCTTGAACATCACATTTTTGAGTTTTTTGACCCGCTAAAATTCGAGCCCTCTTTTTTCGTTCACCAGCGGACTCATTTTTACTGGCAAAATTTGTGACTACCGCTAGAATACCACTTTTAGTTTCGTGAAATGCACACTTCCTTTCTTCCTCACTGACATCGAATAATTCACTCGCAGTGGTTAGACACTGGACTCGCATTCGGGAGGGCGACGGTTCAATCCCGCGTCCGGCCATCCTGATTTAGGTTTTCCGTGATTTCCCTAAATCAGTCCAGGCAAATGCCGGGATGGTTCCTCTGAAAGGGCACGGCCGACTTCCTTCCCCATCCTTCCCTAATCCGATGAGACCGATGACCACGCAGTCTGGTCTCCTTCCCCAAACCAACCAACCAACCAATAATTCACTTATAGGCCGTACCTTTTTAATTTCACCCCTGCCTGTTTAAGCACTTTTGCCTCAAATTATCTACATCTACATTTACACTCCGTAAGCCATCCAACGGTGTGTGGCGGAGGGCACTTTACGTGCCATTGTCATTACCTCCCTTTCCTGTTTCAGTCGCGTATGGTTCGGGGGGAAGAACGACTGCTAGAAAGCCTCCGTGAGCGCTCGAATCTCTCTCATTTTACATTCGTGATCTCCTCGGGAGTTATAAGTAGGGGGAAGCAATATATTCGATACCTCATCCAGAAACGCACCTTCTGGAAACCTGGACAGCAAGCTACACCGGGATGCAGAGCGCCTCTCTTGCAGAGTCTGCCACTTGAGTTTGCTTAACGTCTCCGTACCGCTATCACGCTTACCAAATAACCCTGTGACGAAACGCGCCGCTCTTCTTTGGATCTTCTCTGTCTCCTCTGTCAACCCGACCTGGTACGGATCCCACAATGATGAGTAATACTCAAGTATAGGTTGAACGAGTGTTTTGTAAGCCACCTCCTTTGTTGATGGACTACATTTTCTAAGGACTCTCCCAATGAATCTCAACCTGGCACCCGCCTTACCAACAATTAATTTTATATGATCATTCCACTTCAGATCGTTCCGTACGCATACTACCAGGTATTTTACAGAAGTAACTGCTACCAGTGTTTGTTCCGCTATCATATAATCATATAATAAAGGCTCCTTCTTTCTATGTATTCGCAATACATTACATTTGTCTATGTTAAGGGTCAGTTGCCACTCCCTGCACTAAGTGCCTATTCTCTGCAGATCTTCCTGCATTTTGCTGTAATTTTCTAATGCTGCAACTTCTCTGTATACTACAGCATCATCCGCGAAAAGCCGCATGGAACTTCCGACACTATGTACTAGGTCATTTATATATATTGTGAAAAGCAATGGTCCCATAACACTCCCCTGTGGCACGCCAGAGGTTACTTTAACGTTTCTCCATTGATAACGACATGCTGTGTTCTGTTTGCTAAAAACTCTTCAATCCAGCCACACAGCTGGTCTGATATTCCGTAGGCTCTTACTTTGTTTATCAGGCGACAGTGCGGAACTGTATCGAACGCCTTCCGGAAGCCAAGAAAAATAGCGTCTACCTGGGAGCCTGTATCTAATATTTTCTGGGTCTCATGAACAAATAAGGCGAGTTGGGTCTCACACGATCGCTGTTTCCGGAATCCATGTTGATTCCTGCAGAGTAGATTCTGGGTTTCCAGAAATGACATGATACGCGAGCAAAAAACATGTTCTAAAATTCTACAACAGATCGATGTCAGAGATATAGGCCTCTAGTTTTGCGCATCTGCTCGACGACCCTTCTTGAAGACTGGAACTACCTGTGCTCTTTTCCAATAATTTGGAACCTTCCGTTCCTCTAGAGACCTGTGGCATACGGCTGTTAGAAGGGGGGCAAGTTCTCTCGCGTACTCTGTGTAGAATCGAATTGGTATTCCGTCAGGTCCAGTGGACTTTCTTCTGTTGAGTGATTTCAGTTGCTTTTCTATTCCTTGGACACTTATTTCGATGTCAGCCATTTTTTCGTTCGTGCTAGGATTTAGAGAAGGAACTGCAGTGCGGTCTTCATCTGTGAAACAGCTTTCGGAAGAGGTGTTTAGTATTTTAGCTTTACACGTGTCATTCTCTGTTTCAATGCCATTACCATCCCAGAGTGTTTGGATATGCTGTTTCGATCTACTTACTGATTTAATGTAAGACCAGAACTTCCTAGGATTTTCTGTGAAGTCGGTACATAGAATTTTACTTTCGAATTCACTGAACGCTTCACGCATAGCCCTCCTTATGCTATGTTTGACATCGTTTAGCTTCTGTTTGTCTGAGAGGTTTTGGCTGTGTTTAAATTTGCAGTGAAGCCCTCTTTGATTTCAATGTCCCTCCCTTTTTCTACCACATTTATGGGACACATCATAAGTTCAGAACCATCCTCAATTTCATTATCCATTTCTCGATTCTCCTGATCTAACGCCAACTGATCTGTAGGGTTTAAACCACCCTCAAGAACCCGTAATTTCATCATCCTCGTTAGCATCAGATTTACTGAGCACTTCCTCTGAAGTAATGATATCAGTAGCTGCAACATTTTTGCAATTAACCACACAACCTAAAAATTCGTCTCCGTTAAACAAATCATCTCTTATTTCCGTCGAAACACTACAGACCTTCTCACAATTAAGTACATAAACATCCGCTTATAACTGATAACATTCACTATTTAAAACAGCCATTACATCCGTCGATTCATTATAGAAATCACCACCACTCACTCCGGCAATCTTCGGCGGTACACCGTATAAACTGTCGCTATTGCATCGCTCAACATTAGAACTTACAGTACACCTAAATTCCGCCAAACTCGGATCTAACCCTATCTCCTTCGCATTTTCTCCCCTGTCAGACGCATCTGCCGCTTTATGCTTTAACATACTTTCACAGTCACCTTTCAATTTGCACTCATAATTCATGCTTTCATCAATAGAAATAAGTGCACAGGCTCCCTACTCCGAGATATCTAAATCAGTAGCTTCAACCTTCGCAGTTTCAGCACGTAAACACCGCCTTTACTTCCTGTGAACAGTAAATCATCCACTTCCGCCGATACATAATAATAATCATCACCAGCTGGCGAGACTATTGCTACGCCGCTTTCACAAATATCTTCACATATTTCCGTCGAGATACCACAGAATTCATTTCCAGCTGACGATACTATAGCTTCATCCGCTTCGCATATATCTTCACATATTTCCGCCTAAAAAAAATCATCTATATTACGTTCATTACTTAATTGTTGCTACTGACTAGTGCCTCATGAGAAATCGTCATACATTCCACCTCCACCAAATTCAGACCCATCTCAGCCTCTCTTCTGATCACAGAACCTTCCCTCATACATACATTCATTCGATCATTCACTTCTCTTTTACAAAGTAAATTCTCCAGTCCCATATCATTATTACCAATACTCTTTCCAAATTTTACAATATTTCTAGCGCCCTCTTTAAGATTGCACTGCTTAAAATTACTCCCTATTTTATTCTTACTTATTATAAACTACAACATCTGAGGCTTCTTTGCAAAATTTTCGGCGCCCACAGAATTTTTAAAATTAGGTGTCCTTTTAAACGCCGGTTTATTTCGCAATCTCCAGACCTGAGATGCCCTGATCTCTAATTTCCCGACCTCGTATTCTGGCGTTTCATTTCGTTTGTTTCCTACCCCTCAGATCTTCGTTCCCGGATTTCATTTCCGTTGTGAGAATTCCCGTTTCTATTTCCTCATGAAAAATTATTATTACAGTGATAATTATTTCTGTTAAGATTTTTATAATTATTTTGGATATTATAGTTGTTACTGTTCTGGTACCCGTGTCTACTGCTCCCATTATGTGGCTTGAATTTCAACGCATGTTCAAGTTTCTTAATAGAATATAAAAACTCGTCAATGGAATTTGTCGGAAAATGGACAAGATACCACTGTAAAAATTCCAGTAAGAATCTCTTCAGCGTCATGGTCTCTGGCAACACTCCCACGGAAGATTTACATGGATCAGCTTGGCCCATTCACTCATTCAATACTCCAGCATCTTCCCATTTCCGTGTCTGAAACTTGGTCTGTTAGGAACTCATTCTGAAGTAAATGAAGTACTCAATAAATTTGCCCACGATTGTGCATTGCTATCGAGGTGTCCCTTAGGGAACTTAACCTTTGCCTCTTCCGACATTCCTCTCACAAAACCAACTCTACATACAGCAATAAAATCAACTGGATGGTATTTCCCATTATCTCCAAAACACTTTGTGCTTACTGAATTAAGCCATGGAATACCTACACAGAAGAGCCAAAGAAACTGTTACACCTCTCAAATATCGTGTAGGGCCCTAGTGAGCACGCGAAAGTGCCGCAACACGACGTGGCATGGACTCGACTAATGTCCGAAGTAGTGTTGGAGGGAACTGACAACATGAATCCTGCAGGGCTGTCCATAAATCCATAAGAGTACGAGGGGGTGGAGATCTCTTCTGAACAGTACGTTGCAAGGCATACAATATATGCTCAATAATGTTCACGTCTGGGAATTTTGGTGGGCAGCGAAAGTGTCAATAATGTTCATGTCTGGGGAGTTTGGTGGGCAGCGGGAGTGTTTGAACTTAGAAGATTGTTCCTGGAGCCACTCTATAGCAATTCTGGACGTGTGGGGTGTCGCAATGTCCTTCTGAAATTGTCCAAGTCCGTCGGAATGCACAATGGACTTGAATGGATGCAGATGATCAGACAGAATGCTTACGTGCTTATCACCTGTCGGAGTCGTATCTAGACGTATCAGGGGTAGCATATGACTCCAACTGCACACGCCCCACTCCATTATACAGCCTCCACCAGCTTGAACAGTCCTCTGCTGACATGCAGGGTCCATGGATTCATGAGATTGTCTCCATACCCCTACATGTCCATCCCCTCGACACAACTTGAAACGAGACTCGTCCGACCAGGCAACATGTTTCCAGTCATCAACAGTCCAACGTCGCTAGGGACGGGCCCAGGCGAGGAGTAAAGCTTTGTGTCGTGCAGTCATCAAGGGTACATGAACAGGCCTTCGGCTCCGAAAGCCCATATCGATGGTGTTTCGTTGAATGATCCACACGCTGACATTTGTTGATGACGCAGCATTGAAATCTGTAGCAATTTGCGGAAGGGTTGCACTTTTGTCACGTTGAACGATTCTCTTCAGTCGTCGTTGGTCCCGTTCTTGCAGGATCTTTTTCTGGCCGAACCGATGTCGGAGATTTGATGTTTTACCGGATTCCTGATATTCACGGTACACTCTTGAAATGGTCGTATGGGAAAATCCCCTCTTCATCGCTACCTCGGAGAAGCTGTGTCCCATTGCTCGTGCGCCGACTGTAACTCCATGTTGAAACTCACTTAAATCTTGATAACCTATCACTGCAGCAGCAGTAACCGATCTAACAACTGCGCCAGACACTTCTTGTCTTTATAGGCCTTGCCGACAGCAACCCCGTATTCTGAATGTTTACATATCTCTGTATTTGAATACGCAAGTCTATACCAGTTTATTTGGAGCTTCAGTGTATCACAGTAGTAGCCTGATTCACTGCTAAAGCATTTAATTCTGCCTGTACAATTTTAGTCTGCTGTTCTTGCTGCAAAACTTCGTTGTTAATCTCTGCTTCCGTCTGTGTCCTATTTTTCGCCACGTCTTTTTCACGCTCTGCCACACTACCTGACAAAATGGTAATAGACTTAATGCTCATTTCCTGAAGTGCATTTTGTCTCAGCACACAATCCTTAACATCGTCAACCAGTTATTAATGTATCTTTTTCAAACTGTCCCCGAAACCTTTTTCCACAGTGTCGACTCTGGTGTCAATTCAGAAATTTTGCCTAAATCTGCCCATATAGCTTCTAATTTTAAATCTATCATTCCTTCTATATCGGATTTAATTTTCTTCACCGCAGATTTTATACTTCCTTCTACACTTATCTCTGCTGAACCTATCTCTGCTTTTATTAAACATATCACTGTGCCCCGTACCTCCACTTTAGAGTTTGTTTGTCAGAAGTTCCCTTAAGCCCGCCGTTGTATCACTCACAATTACATCTACACTATATGATCAAAAGTATCCGGACACCTGGCTGAAAATGACTTACAAGGTCGTGGCGCCCTCCATCGGCAATGCTGGAATTCAATATGGTGTTGGCCACCCTTAGCCTTGATGGCAGCTTCTACTCTCACAGGCATACGTTCAATCAGCCTATTCTTTACGTAGTGCTGCTCTGAGGAGAGGTATCGATGTTGGTCGTTGACGTCTGGCATGAAGTCGGCGTTCCAAAACACCCCAAAGGTGTTCTATAGGATTCAAGTTAGGATCCTGCAGGCCACTCCATTACAAGTACGTTATTGTCATGTAATCACTCCGCCACAGGCCATGCATTATGAACAGGTGCTCGATCGTGTTGAAAGATGCAATCGCCATACCCGAATTGCTCTTCAACAGTTGGAAGCAGGAAGGTGCTTAAAATATCACTGTAGGCCTGTGCTGTGATACCGCCACGCAAAGCAATGAGGGGTGCAAGCCCCTCCATGAAAAACACGACCACACCATAACACCACCGCCTCCGAATTGTACTGTTGGCACTACACATGCTGGCAGATGACGTTCATCGAACATTCGCCATACCGACGCCCTGCCATCGAATCGCCACATTGTGTACCGTGATTCGTCACTCCACACAACGTTTTTCCACTGTTCAATCGTCCAATGTTTACGCGCATTACACCAAGCGAGGCGTCATTTGGCATTTACCGGCGTGATGTGTGGCTTATGAGCAATCACTCGACCTTGAAATCCAAGTTTTCTCACCTCCCGCCTAACCGTCATAGTGCTCGCAGTGGATCCAGACGCAGTTTGGAATTCTTCTGTGATGGTCTGGATAGATGTCTGCCTATTACACATTACGATCCTCTTCAACTATCGGCGGTCTCTGTCAGTCAACAGCCGAGGTCGGCCTGTACGCTTTTGTGCTGTACGTGTCCCTTCACGTTTCCACTTCACTGTCACATCGTAAACAGTGGGCCTAGGGATGTTTCGGAGTGTGGAAATCTCGCGTACAGACGTATGACCCAAGTGACACCCAATCACCTGACCACGTTCGAAGTCCGTAAGTTCTGTGGAGCCCACCATTCTGCTCCCTTACGATGTCTAATGAACACTGAGATCGCTGATATGGAGTATCTGGCAGTAGGTGGCAGCACAATGCACCTAATATGAAAAACGTATGTTTTTGGGAGTATCCGCATACTTTTCATCACATAGTGTACCTTCTCCGATTTCAGACCATCTGGCCCACTAATACCGTCCCTATCAACATCACCACGTTCATAATTTGAGCTAACTGGTCCACTAACATTACCTGAACCACACAATCCAGATTATTTCTTAATCGTTGGAAGCTCCATCACTCACGATGACGCTGCAGGTTCACACATTTTAACACTAGCAGCGCATGGTGTCTTCTGCTGCCCCAAGTGTCAGTGCTGATGCACTCTCAGCCACCGCCTGTGGCCTGCGTTGCCATTGCCGCCACAGACGCTATGTCTCCGTCGAGGTCTCCGCTACTACTGGTCGCTGCAGTCTCGAACTCAGCACGCCTCTGCGTAGCCCCATTCTGCTTTCTTGAAGTTCCGCGGCGAAATTTCGCGCACCTAGCATTTGCTACGGGTTCTTGCGCACGCAACTGCTGCAAGATCTTATGCTCAGACCCCCTCCACAAACTGGCTATCATGCAGTAGGTTTGGGACCTGGATCACAGAATATTGTAACGTGTTAGAATTACAATTATAGTTCTAAATGGGTTTGCCTCATATCTCGGACAAGAAAACCCCAAACGCGACTGTACCTAACGGTTACCGATGAGTAATAGCTCTTCCTAACAGCATTCCATACGAGCAAACCAGTGCGTCTTTATTTGTGGATACTAGCACATTAGGTACTTGGGCTATGCACGGCTCTGTTTAAAAAAAATAGCTCGATAAAGCCATAGGTCGAGCAGCACACGTTCGCTTTCATGCACTGCAGCTAGTCTATGCATTAGCTAGAATTGTGAGTTAATGAAATACACAGAAATAGAAAATAAAGGTTAAATGAATAATTTAATAAGAAGGGTTCTATTCTAACGTCTGTAATTGATGTAGACGACAGAGAATTATGTCGAATATTTTTTATTCAAGAGATGACACTTAAGAAACAACGGGAAGTGGTTCTACAATATTCAGTTAAAATACAGACAGCAAATATCTTATCAAATGCAAAAAAAAATTACGTTGAGAGCATTATGAGAGTGGTAGCAAATTCCCCAGATTAAATAGTCATCAAAGATACCCGAAAACTAAGTCCATTTAACAATCACAACACACGAAATATTCACCAGCTCAAAACAGTTCAGAGTTCAACATGATGATTCACAAGTGATACGAAGACTGGTAACTCATGTTCTGTCTGTTCTCCGTTCCGTAAATCAAGCGGCAAAAGTTAGAGTCTTACTCTGGAGTACATTCAGACCTATCGAAATATGATGTCCCTTCAAAAATTAAAGTGTCATAGCGGCTGTTCACCTTCCAGAATCACCTATACGTCCGCCCCACAAAGTGTCCAGAATTGCTCCGTTGAGCGATACACTTGAGAAGTCCCAGTCTCCACTTGACTCCTACAGTGTTCCGCAACTTTCTCCTTTTCCATTGCCTTAAGGCCATCCCCACCAAAAACGCATCGTCCTCAAGCTCTGCAGACATGATTTAATTCAAGTTCACCACATTCATACACTGACTAATATATTACAACAATATTTAAGTAAAAGAAATGTTATAAATATTCAGTCACACTCAGATCTTTCACAATAATTACAATTAAAGGACAGTTCATAAATAAATGATATAGTTGTTCTTGCACAAGTGTACTCACGTTAAATGGCAATGAATTGTCGTTGAATACTATTTAAACAACTGTGGTGTCGGCTAACACAAGCAACTGACCACTTTTAAAGTAGCGTAGTTTTTTAATAGTTCTCGCAATCAACAATCAACATTGACTGGCAAAATAGTAAACTGTTCATTGAATAAACACACAAGTCCGACAAAATATGAGTTATTGATGCTGTGTTCATTTGATGTTAAATGTGGAGAGTACGCTGTTCTGTCAAATATTTGCATCGTAAAAAAGGTGTAAAAGACGCAATAAATCAAGAAGCAAGGTACATACAGATGTGTAGCTTTTAGGGATGATAGCTGTAGTGAAATGCTATCGTCTGAGATATCGTATGTTGAAATCGCAAGAAGCAATTATGTTGTTGATTCAGAGGTCTCAGAGTACACCATTGCTGGTTATTCCTCATTCTGCTAAGCGAGCGACCATTGTGCAGGTTCCTTCTCCTGGTATTTACCCACACTTTGTCCGTCCAGGCTGACCTGTAACGGCCGCTGCGAACCGCTCTAAGCCTTCACGCCCGCTTTTTTTTTTTTTTTCTTTATTGGAATTTGGACACCCCATACAAGGTGGGCTGGCAGCGGAACAGTGTACTCCGCTCTTCAGCCATAAGCAGTACAATAAAAAAGAAAGGGAGACAGACAAGTAACAGAATGGCGGTTTAAAAAACAGGAGATACAATAGTTAAAAAAAAACATGAAGCCGTTCACACTTGACGAAACAAACAAGAAAAACCGTCGGCACTGGGCACAAACACTGACGAGGTAGATGACACACGTGAACGAAGGAGCGTGGACGGCGAAAAACACTGAGGCACAGACACGACGGCACAGACACTAAACCGAGGGCGATGATCTCCGGCGCGCGAAAGTTCACGATGCGTGTGCGAGTCCGGGGACCTGCCAAGAGAGGAGGAGGAGGAGGAGGAGGAGGGGGAGTGGGAAAGCGAGAGGGGAGAGCAGGGACGCCACGGGCAGGGGAAAGAGGGGGGAGAGAGGAAGGGGGAGGGGAAGCCCGGAAGAAGAGGGGTGGAGGGAGGGGACGGGGGAAAAGGAAAGAGAAGGGAAGGGAAGAGAAAGGAGGGAGGGTGCCGAAGGGAAAGGACACCAGGAGGGAGGGGGGGCAGGGTCAAAGTTGATAGGAGGGGTAGATGGAGGGGACGAGGACATCATCAGGGAGAGGGAGCTGGCGGAAACCACCTTGGGAGAGGGTAAGGAGGGTGGAGAGATGGAGACCGGGTGGGACATGGGAGTACAGGCGCGGCAGCGGGCGGGGGTGGGAGAGGATCGGGGAGACGAGCGGGTGAGGAGGATCGAGTTTACGGGAGGTGTATAGGATTCATATGCTTTCGAGGAAGAGGAGGAGGTGGGGGAAGGGGATAAGGTCATACAGGATCCGCGTGGGGGAAGGGAGACGGATGCGATAGGCAAGGCGGAGAGCATGGCGTTCAAGGATTTGGAGGGATTTATAAAAGGAAGGGGGGGCAGAGATCCAGGCTGGATGGGCGTAACAGAGGATAGGGCGGATGAGGGACTTATAGGTGTGGAGGATGGTGGAGGGGTCCAGACCCCACGTTCGGCCGGAAAGGAGCTTGAGGAGACGGAGTCGGGAACGTGCCTTGGCTTGGATTGTCTGGAGATGGGGAGTCCAGGAGAGGCGACGGTCGAGGGTGACGCCAAGGTACTTAAGGGTGGGGGTGAGAGCGATGGGACGGCCATAAACGGTGAGATAGAAATCAAGGAGGCGGAAGGAGGGAGTGGTTTTGCCTACAATGATCGCCTGGGTTTTGGAAGGATTGACCTTGAGCAACCACTGGTTGCACCAAGCGGTGAACCGGTCAAGATGGGATTGGAGAAGGTGTTGGGAGCGTCGCAGGATGGGGGCAAGGGCAAGGAAGGCGGTGTCATCGGCAAACTGGAGAAGGTGGACAGGGGGTGACGGCGGTGGCATGTCCGCCGTGTACAACAAGTACAGAAGGGGGGAGAGGACGGAGCCTTGGGGCACACCGGCGGAGGGGAAAAAGGCGTAGGAATCGGTGTTATGGATGGTGACATGGGAAGGACGGCGGGAGAGAAAGGAACCGATCAGACGAACGTAGTTAATGGGAAGGGCGAAGGTTTGGAGCTTGAAGAGGAGACCGGAATGCCATACGCAGTCATATGCGCGTTCGAGGTCAAGAGAGAGGAAGATTGCGGAGCGACGGGAATTGAGCTGTTCGGAAAGGAGATGAGTGAGGTGAAGGAGAAGATCGTCGGAAGAGAAGGACGGCCGAAAGCCACACTGGGTAACGGGGAGGAGGCGGTGCTGGCGGAGATGCTGGTGGATGCGGCGGGTGAGGATAGATTCCAGGACCTTGCTGAAGACCGAGGTAAGGCTGATGGGACGGTAGGAGGAGACGGCGGACGGCGGTTTGCCAGGTTTGAGGAACATGAGGATACGGGAGGTTTTCCACAGGTCGGGGTAGTAACCGGTGGACAGGACTACATTGTAGAGCCTGGCCAGGGTGGAGAGAAAAGAGACAGGAGCTTCACGAAGGTGACGGTAGGTGACACGATCGTGACCAGGAGCGGTGTTGCGTTTGGTGCGGAGTGTAGTGATGAGATCCTGTGTGGTGATGGGGGCATTAAGGTCCGTGTGTGGAATGTTGTCCAAGGACTGGAAACCAGGAGCGAGGGGAGGGACAGAGGTGTCAGGTCGATCGCGGATATCTGGGAAGAGGGAGTAATCGAACTGGGGATCATCAGGGATGGAAAACACATCGGACAGGTAGGAGGCAAAGTGATTGGCCTTACTAAGGGCGTCAGGGAAGGGTTGATCATCGTGGAGAAGAGGATAGTAGGGGGAGGGTTTAGTTCCGGTAAGGCGACGGAAGGTGGTCCAGAACTTGGACGAGTTTATAGGGAGGGTAGCATTTAAACGGGTGCATGTCTGTCGCCAGTCCCGGCGTTTCTTGGCCGCGAGCAAATTTCGAATGTGTCGCTGTAGTTGCCGGTGGCGTCGTAGGGTGTCTGGGTCACGCGTGCGGAGGAAGGCACGGTAGAGACGACGGGATTCACGGAGGAGGAGGACGGCCTGTGGTGGTAAGGTAGGACGGTGGGGGTGGATGGCAACAGTAGGGACGTGGGCCTCCACGGCCTCAGACAAGGTCTGCTGGAGAAAGGAGGCGGCATGGGTGACATCATCGGGATGGCGGTAGGCGAGAGGGTGGCTATCGACCTGAGTGGAGAGGGTATCCCGGTAGGCATTCCAGTTGGCACGGGAATAGTCATGGATGTACTTAGGGGGAGGGTCATGACGGGGGTCGGGGCGGGGGCGACGGCCGTCTGAAATGGTGAGGAGGACAGGGAGATGGTCGCTACCAATAGGCTCCAGGACATCCACCGTAATGCGACCAAGGAGGTTGGGGGAGGAGAGGATAACATCGGGAGTGGAGTTGGATTCGGGACGGGTGTGCTGGGGGATGGGGATGAGGTCGCCTTGAAGGGAGGAGAGGAACCGATGCCACCGCCGTAACTGGGCAGCGGAGCGACTATGGATGTTGAGGTCGGCGGCGATCACATAGGAGGAGAAGGTACGGTCGATGTGGGAGAGGAAGTCGAAAGGAAGAGGGGCGTTGGGGCGGACATAGATGGTGGCACAGGTAATGGTAAGGCCGGGGAAGAAGAGACTAAGGATCAGGTGTTCGGTGGGGTCGGGAAGGAGAGGCTGGAGCCGAACGGGGATCTGGCGGTGGTGGCCAATGGCAACTCCGCCACGCGCAACTGGGAGGGGATTATCAGAGCGGTGGAGGAGATAGGGGGAGGTGTGGATGGAGTGGTGGGGTTGGAGGAAGGTTTCATTAAGGAGGAAGGCATCCACACGGTGGGTAGCAAGGGTGTGCAGGAAGAGGTTCTTGTTGGCGGGAAGGGAGCGGATATTGTTGAAAAGGATACGATGCTGTCGCACCATGATAAGGACTTATAAAAGGGGGTCAAGGCGGGAGAAGGTGAAATGGGCCTGGTTATTGGAAAAGGTGGCGTACATTTTAAGGTGGAATATGGAACGGGCGGCGAGGGAGATCTGTTGTAAGGTGTGGGGGCGCTGAAAGGGATGGACGTTTTGGAGGAGAATGGTGAGGAACCTGATGATGTCCTCAGCAGTGGGGGGGGGACGAAGGGAATTGCCAGGAGGGGTGGGGGAGTCCAGGGGACGGACAGGTACGGTGAGTTCAGGAGTGGTAGGAGGAGGTCGGGCTTTACACTTTTGGGAGTAGGTGGGGTGGGGGAGGCTGCAGGTATTACAGGAGGGAGGGGATTGGAGGTTGGGGCACTGCCGGAGGAAGTGCGCTTGCCGACAATGCGGGCAGGTGGGGGCCTCGCGGCACTCTGCTGTTGGATGTGCATTGTAGCGCAGACATCTCTGGCAGCGCAGGGATTGAGGGGGGGAACGGGAGGGGTCGACCTTGTACCGCTGATTGAAGAGGAGGGCACCCTCCTTCAGGAGACGGTCAATGGAGGGGGCGTCCTCAGAGAAAACCCGCATAAGGCGGGTGGGGCCGGTCGCGTTGAAAATGCGGCGGACTGCCCGCACCTCCAGGGTGGGATGGGCCTTCAGCTCCGCCAGCACCTCCTCCTCCGTGATCGACGGGCTAAGCCGAGTGATCACGGCGGTGAGGGTCGGCGGGCGACGCGGGGGTTGGGGTTGGCGGGTAGGAGATGGGGAGGGAGCAGGGGTGAGGGAGGCATGAGGACCAAAACGGGTGATGGGGAGGCGGGAGAGGATGTCAGTATGGAGGGTTGGGCTGGGGGAGGAGATAAGAACAGAATCCCGTCTGGGAGTAAGGAGAGAGATGGGGGCGCCAGGGAAATGTTGGCGGAGGAGGAGGGAGAGATTCCGGGCCTCGAGGAAGGAAGGATCGGGACGGGACAGGAGATATTTGTAGAGACCGGGTGGGGAGGAGGAGGAGGAGGGAGCGGGGCCTGGTGGGGAGACGTCCATGGCAGTGTGGGGTGGGGATGGGGGGCGGGGTGGAGCCTTTTTAGGAGCAGAGGAAGTGGAGGCGCCACTAGGGCGTTTGACAGCGGCAGATGGGCGGGTGGTGACATGAGGAACGGGAACGATGGGGAGGTGGCGGGAAGGGACAGGTCCCGGCACGGACGCAGCAGTCGGCGCCGGAGATAGTGACTGTGACGGTGCAGGCGAATGTGGCAGTGATGGTGATGGTGACGATGATGACGGTGGTGGCGGTGGCGGCGGTGATGGCGATGGCGATGGCGACGGGGAGAGCTGGGCGTGGGCAGTGGCCCGACGGGCCACCACCCTAGCCGGAGCTGCAGTGACAGGCTGGGGGAGTGGGGGGAAAGGATCAGAACGAGAGGAAGAGGCGGGAGAGGGGGCGACAAAGAGCGAGGGCGAAGGGATAGAGAGGAGGGGAGGGATGGAAGGAGGGGGGTGGGACTGGGCACACCAAGTGATAGTGGTGGAGGCGGCGGAAGGGGACGTATACACGATGGCGGTGGTGGTAGTAGTGACGGTGGTGGTGGGGGCGGACATGACGACAAGAAGAAGAAAGAAAAAACACGGCACTAAAAGGACAGGACACACACCGGGAGACGACGGACGGCGACGGCGACGGCGACGGCGACGGCGACGGCGACGGCGAGAGGCAGGGACGCTGCTGCCGCGGACGGGGCCGGGGCGGCGGCGGCTGCTGCTGCTGCTGCTGCTGCTGGCTGGACTGCTGCTGCTGGCTGGACTGCTGCTGCTGGCTGGACTGCTGCTGCCACCGGAGGGCTGGCTGGCTGGCTGGCTGGCTGCGGGACCACTGCTGCAGGCCGGGACCGGGAACTGCTGCTGCTGCTGCTGTTGCTGGCTGGCTGGCTGGCTGGCTGGCTGGCTGGCTGGCTGGCACCTAGAACCCCTAACACTTCGATTAGCGCGAAAATGGCACTATCGAAGGGCGGTAACCTTGCGGTGTACCGCCGGAGATGTTCACGCCCGCTGGCGTTTAGCTATATATCAAATACACCTTACCTAGTAGCAATTCTGGGAGGTCGATTACGTTACCTAAGTATGCGTAACGTTACTCCATACGACACGAAAAGTTCAATGTTAAAATAATGTGGCAAAATAATTAAAATCAGGAGGAATGAAAACAGTACAATAAACTTGGTGTGTACTGTCTGCTCATAAAATAAAAAAAAACTCGTGCAACTCGAAAAAATACATCAGCGCCATCTTTGGGCTTCCAGTGTAAACATGTGGAATAAAACAGCATACAACATAGAAAGGTATGAAGCTAGTTAGCGGCGTATAAAAAGTAAGAAAGAAGAAACAAATAAGATAAAGGAATGTAACACATTTATGGGAAATACAAGTTGTTCAGACAACTAGGATTAAGGGAGGATGGGGTTATTTTAAAATTGTGCCGTCGGGGCTAATGTAAGTCACGAAAGCAGCCAAGGAACAAGGTAGCCATGCACAGTGTTACTTTTATGTCCGCAGAAGCAAATGAAAATATGAAAATAATAAGTTTAAAGGGCGTCCATAAAAGGTATGATGTACTGACTGGAATAGTCAAACAACTCGCAGACACGATACATATCACGGATATTCACCATATTGTGGCGAGAACAGTATTGTCCGCAATACGTTAAGCAATGGGACAGATCTTGTAGTGGACCATAAATCAGCTGCCAATTATATAAATACATACAACCTTTCGTATATTCCATTTTATCATGTATTGTATTGTATGTTAACCAGGGACTTAGAAACGAGGGAGAGGCTCAGTCCCCGCCGCAGCCGCAGTGGTCCACAACCCCACGACGACCACCGCAGTCCACTTCACCCCTCCGCCGCCCCACACCGAAACCAGGGTTATTGTGCTGTTCGGCCCCCGGTGGACCCCCCAGGGAACGTCTCACACCAGACGAGTGTAGCCCCTATATTTGCGTGGTACAGTAATGGCGGCATGGAGAACTTGTTTGTGCAGCAATCGCCGACACAGTGTAACTGAGGCGGAATAAGGGGAACCACCCCGCATTCGCAGAGGCAGATGGAAAACCGCCTAAAAACCATCCACAGACTGGCCAGGTCACCGGACCTCGTCACAAATCCGCCAGGCGGATTCGTGCCAGGGACCAGGCGCTCCTTTCCGCCCGGGAAGCCGTGCGTTAGACCGCACGGCCAACCGGGTGGGCCCATTTTATCTTACTATACTATTTTCATTTCTTTTTCTTTTTTTTCTTTTGGGGACATAAAAGTAACACTATGCATGGTTATCTTGTTGCTTGCCAGGTTTCGTGACTTACATTAATCCAGTTAGGCCACACATTTGAAAATAATCACGTCCTCACTTAACCCCAATTGCCTGAACATATTTTGTTTCCCATAACCTTCTTACATTCTTTTATTTTACTTGTCTGTTCATTTTTTACTTTTTATGCCCCAATGGTCCGACACCATCTGACAGTGTGTGCTGTCTTATTCCACATGTTGATACTGTAAGCCCAAAGATGGCACGGATGTATTTTTGCTAGTTGCACGATTTTGGTTTATGGCAAGAGAGGGCACTCCGTGTTTATTGAACTATTTTCATTCCTTCAGATTTTGTTATTTTGGTACATTACATGAACTTTGCACTTTTCGTGTTTTATGGAACTCTCCATGGATCTTCTTCCATTAGTTTATAATGCAAAAATGCATGGCATACTGTACTGTACTTATTGCCATTGAGCGAGCTATACTTATGGTACCAGACATGTGATTTGCTTCCCGTGTTTTAACCATTACTTGTGGTTTTATTGTTCAGTAAATTTAAAAAAATTAAATTATATAGTTTTACTGTTTAACTAATCATCGGCACCTCGATAGAGGGCACGCACGTCTCTGATGTCTCATTGTCGTCCTGTTCAACCATGCATGCAACGGCTTTAGATCATGTTAGAGATGTGTGCGCTCTGCAGCAACCAATACTGTTTATTACGTGATACTCTGGACTAACGTCATCTGTAGTTATACGATACGTAACTGAGTGGCGTTCATGTTTACACTTGTGATACGTTGTCAACTATCTTATGCTGATTACTTCCTGGTCCTCTTGTATTGTAGTTTTTAGCATTGAAGCTGACTATATAATAGTTGAAAACTAGATCTGCTGCAATAAAACGGCGAATTTCACGCTCGATTGCTTTTCTTTTATGCATTGTCTCGAAATTCTATATTGTGACGGGTAAACACCGAACTTGAATTTGAAAGCTGCAACGCACCTTTGTAGTCCGCTGGAGAACACGAAAGGAGGTCCTAGCATGAAAGATATTGTTGAGGACGATATTAAGAGTATATTTCTGCAGCAGTCTTTGGGAGAATCTCCGACATCACTTAATAAGCGTTGTGGTATTTGCTTAGCATCTATGGCAATGAAGGATAGTCATACAATGCTGGGCTTACAGAGAATGTCGTTAATTTATGGTCTCAACATGTGTGGTACGTGTTCGTACAATAGGTGCTCTTGATTAGACAGTGTACGACATAAGGCGTCGAATACTGAATCTCGCAACTCTGAACACTAATTTCATTCTGCAGTAGGTGTTACAGAAATCTTATCGAAGTTTTGCTGGTCGTAGTGTGGATTATATTCCGTGGTGAGCTGGCTTGTTCTGACTGTGTTATTTCTCCAACGTCGAGAGACTGCACTGACCCAGGTGGGCAGATACTGGGTAGCATGGCGGCTCTTGGAACTTGGGTCACGGCGCGCAGCTGACGTGTAGTGTGTAACCGCTCGGGGAAGCGGTGGACACCCAATCCTTGAATGAGTAAAAAAATACAGGATATCATTTACTGATAACCTCGAGCGATCGAACGTGGAGGAGAAGGAGAAAGTGCATTTCCAAAATGACGACTGTACATCAGTTCATATATTTAGTGAATAAAATTTTCCGGTGTACAGAGAGACTTGCGTAAGTCCCTGGATGCAAACAGCCATCGACCGCGGTCATTTCCGACATCGTATTGAACAACGTCTCTAAAATTATGACTCCAATTCTTCATGAGCAGCATAGGCAATGCATGTTAAATACTTACCTGAAGCCTATAAGTGGGGTTATGGGGGAACAGTACGATAAAGAGATGTTTTTTTTTCTATTCTGCTATATGTCACAGGCAACAACCTATGAGAATAAAGCGACCAGGTATTATATAGTTCCTGATATAAAACGTCGCAGTTTTCATGCCGACTAAAGAAGATCGAAATTCTGAAAGGTTGTTGTCATCAGTATCGGAAGATTCTGACACCGAGCGTGGACGATTGATGTTCTCAGGTCAGCACGGCATTACCTGGTCGGCCACAATGCAACCGATCTCGTCACCGTCTAACGAATCTACCTGGTATACTTCTAACATTCTGCGTGGTTTCTGTTTGTTCTAAGTCGTGTCTCCCTACGACTTTCGCGCAATGACGCTCTGAGCGTGAATTGACTAGTTTGAACCTGGGACCTGTTGCTGGTAAGGAGACGCCAGACCACACATGACATGTAGAGTTCAGAAGAGTTCAGTGAGACTAGCGAAGATATATTCAAATCCTTAATGATTTCAGTGTCAGCTCCACTGCACTCCCTGTAAAAGAATCTTAGTACTAACTAAATTTAGTGGAAGGGGTTCAAGGCTTTCCTATTTTTAGTTATCTGGTAAAATAACGTCGAAAAAGCAGTTAAGTTTACCATCGGAAATTTTATTCTACTCACAAAACATTTTTTATAAATTGCACTATTGATAAAAGGAAATGTTTTAATGCAGGATGACAAAAACCAACTGCGTTCAACAAAAATATGAACGAATATTCCCTGAATGGATTTCCAAGTTCTACAATGGATCGAAGGATGACCTATGCCATATCACATCTATAATCTACGTTTAAATTAAGTTTCACAAAAGAGAAAACTATCAAAATGGTCTATAGTGACCCTCAATTATCTTTAATTACTTATCTAACTTGTCGTATCATCGTGTTTCAGATTTTAACTTACGTAGCAAATGTGAATACCATGAGCTTTAATTGACGATCGACACTAGTATTACGCAAAACGGGGG
This sequence comes from Schistocerca americana, assembly GCF_021461395.2. NCBI lineage: Eukaryota > Metazoa > Arthropoda > Insecta > Orthoptera > Acrididae > Schistocerca > Schistocerca americana. Next base: position 374,653,054 of record NC_060130.1, on the reverse strand, counting down.
TGTAACAGATGAGACTTCTGCAGTTCTGAGTGAAGCTTTATGCGCTTTTATGCGGCATCACGTGCGTTCAGTACCTCGTCGTTGGTTAGGCAGTGTCAGCGGGCGTCGGTCGGCACAGCTCCACGCACCTCGCCGACTCGGAAGCAACTCCTTCCTGACTTCCCCTTACTACAATTTACAGAAGTTGGTTTAAAAAAAAACTGTCTGGCTGTGTTTTCATCTGACCAGTCAAGGTCTCAATGTTAACCTTAAGCTCCACCTACAAAAATTCTGTCTATCCAATGAGAAACGTTATACTTTTCGTGGTGGGGCAATGTTTTTAAAGTTTGCACGCAACAGAGACGCGAAAAAGTCTCACACTAAAACTTGCGGCTGGTGTGGCCCTTTTAGTGTTATAGTAAGATCTATACTGTTCTTCTGGAGGGCTCTTGCTTTTAACATGGGCTGGGGGTGGTCCTGGCGGTTAGCTGGCGACTTGGGTGTCCGTCCCTTATCACAGGGCCTCCTAGCTCAACGTGGTTCTGCTCTTGGCTTCTGTTCTCGTTTCTCCCCTCGGAACTGCGTCTCTCTCATGGTGGGAAGGTATGACATGCATTTAGGCATTCTTATGTTAGTCTGTGGTATTCCATTTGCTCACTAGTTACTCGTATTACTTTGGTTAATTTAATGTCATGATTTATTCGGAGATATGTGACATACTACTGGATTTGCTTATCATGTCAGGGTTTTCATGGAAGGTGTTGGATTTGCCTGACACCTTACATATCACCACCCTTCGAACTTAATTTTTGCACTGAAGTTAGGCAATAATTGAATCGTTGTCTAAGTCAGTCAAAAATTATTCCTTTATCAAAATTTTGTTGCCTACTGTTCAGCCACATTATTCTGGTTCTATGCTAGTTTGTATTACTAATTTATGTTTTTACATTCTTCCACATTATTCTCAAAAATATGTTTATATTGACAAGACAAGAATATTTTTATGCTATTATTATTAATATTCATTTTTAATTATTTTCTTTCTTTATTTAAGTGTGAAGTTTGTTTTTTAAGAAGTTTGTTATCGAAAGTGAGGAGTCTTTCACACCGATTTTTTTAGAAATATTTTTTTATAAATGTAGTAATTAAGTAAAATCTATTCCTAACACATTTTCTAAATATCATGTACAAGTAAATTTTTTTTGTTTCTAGACACTCATTTCAACATTGTTACACTAACAAATAAGAATTATTTCCAAGAATTGATTTGACAAAGAAATATACATACACAAGTATTGAGATATTATCCTAACAAATGGTACAAATGTTAAAGAAAAAGGGAAAACATGTTTAGTGTTTATTATGCCTTACTTTTGTTCCTTATATACTGTCCATTTCAGAACTAATGACTTATTTTTATCGATAGTCTATTTTTTACTTAAGTCCATAGGCAATGACTGTTATTTTTATTAGCTGACTGGTGTGCGTAACTTATTTAGTATTTCACACGTTTCTTTTTGCACAATTCCTACATCACATAATTTGATATCACACATTCACACAATCCTATGAATGTTTCAACATGAGGTTGGCGAATATTTTTGCACGAAGGTGATGGACTTGAGCGAGATGGATGTGGGCAAGTATTTGATGTACAGCTTCGTTCGTCATTCCTTGTTGGCTTTGCAAGTGTGTATTGCTGTTGTGGAGGTCCCATAATGGAATGGAGCTGTGAGTGCAGAATCTCGTGGTTTACTGGCTTTGTATGCGTGAAAGTCATCGTTATGTGCCTCTGAAAGAGGTCGTTTTTCGTTGTAAAACTCTGCAGATGACTAGTTTACAATAGGATAGGGATTTGGGAAGGTATGTCGTCTATTCTACACCCATCTTCTTTCTTGGTCTCAATCTTGCGAATCTTCAACTTCTGTTCTTCCTGCTTTTTCTCTGCTTCTTACTTGATTCTTGGTTCTTCTTTGGGCAGGATATGGAAATATTTATTGATAACTAGTCGCTTTGAAGTTCTCCTCTTAGTAACACTTTGATAAATCGTTTGGGCATGTCATTTTTACTTTGTGGTAGTTTTCTTCAGTTTCATGCATCAGCGTGCTGTTTCATAGCAGTAGTGTGACTTTTACACATATTTTTTACCAGTGGTGGCTTGCCCAAGTGGTCTTCTCGTCGGGCCATTTTTTGCTCGCTCCGCTGAGTGGGGGCGTTCCAAGACCCTCTTGGCCTTCCGTGTTCCGCCACTCTCTGGTTCTGTGCTCTGTCCCAGCAGGGTTCCGCCACTCTGTGGTTCAGCAGATTTACTGCCCACTTCAGCTACAAGGGCCCTCTGTTGGTCTTGCTGTCCTTTCCCTTCTCTCAGCGCTTCTGCCTTGTAGGAATCGTGTCTTGCTAATTACGTCCTTTTCTTTCTTGATACTTCTCGCGTTGCAACTTGTGGGTCGTTGCATCTGGTCTTTGCTGGAGTTTTTACAATGGTTCTTACAAAAAGTTTTACTAATAATCATCTAACATATGTCTAGTACCTACGTTGTTTTACGCCTTCTTAAAAAGCTTTATAAATTTCGGCGCCCTTTCCATGTTACAATTCTAAGATATTTTGAGTCTTAACTTCTACAAGAATCCTCAAATTCGTTTTTATTTTTGTGTAGTATCGTGGTGTGTAGCATTTTAGTATTTCATGCTGTTACACTATCTACGATTTATCCCTTCACCTTAATCTATGGTACTATTGGTGTTATTTTTGTTTTTGTTTTTATTGAAACTACTTTCTTTTCCCCACTTTCCTCTCTCTTCATTCTTCTTTCTCCTGACGATCTTATCTGCAACATAATCTTGAAATATTGTGCTGATTATTTACCAGTCATAAAATTAATCTTCAAACTTGTTTATATGGCTCACATGGTAAAGTCCTAAGGTTTTGCCTGTTTTTGGGTTCATTAGTTCCACAGCATTATCATGAGCAATTCGGCTAATTATGACAGGTCCTTTGTATGCAGCGTAAAACTTATGTATTTTGTGTTTCTGTTTGCTGGAGAGATGGTGTGTTTTTATAAATACTTTCTGGCCTACTGAGAATGTTCTTTTAATTGCTGTTCTATCTCCTCTTTCTTTTCTTTTAATGACTCCCTTTCTGATGTTGGAGAGTGCTGTTGCTATGACTTGTTTGTGCTGTCTACATGGTACAATAGGAAATCTAACATTTTCACTGGTTATGTTTGGGGGTTCAATATTTTTAAGTACAGTAACTGTAGGTAGTAGTGTAGTGCTATGTGGCGTTTCATTTATTACTTCTTGAAAATCTTTAAGGTATACATCCCAAGTGTTGTGTCTTTTGTCTGCATATAATCGGCATAAAGTGCCTATGTCCTTCATAGATCTTTCTGCTGGATTTACGCTGGGTTTGTACTTAGATATATAGATGGGTTTTATTTTGTGTTGTTTTAACGTGTTCTGCCATTGCACTGATTTGTATTGTGGGCCATTATCCGAAATTATTCGTTCCACTCGACCTACTTGTCTGAGAAAATCTTGTCTAAATGCTTTACTTATAGTAAGACCTGTTGCCCGTTTTTATGGTGTGAAGGTAACATATTTAGAAGTAAGTTCCAAAACGACAAATATGAAAATATATCCATTTTTTGTGTGTGGGAGGGGCCCCATCAAATCTGTTGCAGCTATTTGTTTCAATTTTTTAGGGATTATTGGAAACATAGGTGGTTTGGTTTGGAAAGTGACGTGTTCAGCCCTCATACATTTTTTGCATTTAACTAATACTGTTCTATTTTGTCTTTCCATATTAGGAAAATGGCTTGTTTGTTTTATTTTTAAAAAGCATTTCTTTGGTCCAAAGTGGCTATTACTTAAATGTGTATACCATATGTACTTATTAATTAGTTCATCTGGGATATAAATGAACCATTCATTCGTTGAAACATTTCGCCTAAAAAATAAAACATTGTTTTTTACGAGATAGTGCTGTCGAATGTCTGGAAAATCTTTACTTCTCCACTTGTGTTTGATTCCTAGTATTTCGGGATGCTTGTCCTGTTCTTTGCCTATGTTTTTCAATGCTGTCGTAATGTAGTTTTCGAAAGGTACTTGTTTCTGGTCCTCTGCTGCTTCCAAACCTATGTTATTGGATGCACCCTGTGGACATCGTGATAAAGCATCTGCTAATACATTCGCTGGTCCTGGTATGTGTGTAATAGTGAAGTCAAATTCTTGTAGTATTAACATCCATCTGGCTAACCTCCCATGAGTTAGTTTGACGGATAACAGAAATTCTAATGCTTTGTGGTCAGTTTATACTTTTGTTTTTCTTCCGAATAGGAAGTACCGAAAACGTTGGAAGCCCCATACAATGGCCAATGCTTCCAGCTCCGTGACTGAATAGTTTTTCTCGCTTTTTGTGAGTACCCGACTGGCAAATGCAGTTCTTCTGTATGATCTTAGCCCTGCCTGTTCGTATTCTTGGAATAAAACAACTCCTAAACCTGTTTTCGCGCTATCAGTGGCCAAACAAAAATTTTGTGTTAGATCAGAATGTGCTAAAATCGGTGCTGTTGTTAGTGGGTTTTTCACTTTTAAAAATTCTTCATTGGCTTGTTGATCCCATACCCATGGCGTGTTTTTTCCAGTCAATGCACATAGGCGTGGTGTTGCGAGAGAGTCGATCCAAATAAATTTTTTATAGAATCCGGTGAGACCTAGAAACCCTCTGAGAGTTTTCTTATTATATGGAGTACAGAATTCTTTGATTGCCGTTAGTTTTTCTGGGTCGGGCAATTTCCCTTTCTCTGAAATTATGTGTCCTAGAAATTTGACCTCTCGCCTTCCAAATTTGGATTTTGTTATATTTACTGTGACCCCATGCTCTTTCATGATCTGTAAAAACTGATTTAATGTGCCGTTGTGATGTTTCCAAGAGGGTTCTGCTATAATCACATCAACATAACAAGTAATTTTTTGTAAAATTTCAGGACTGAGTATAGTATTAAATCCCCTAATAAACGCAGCTGATGATATGTTTAAACCAAATGGTAATCGTTTAAACTGGTAACATCAACCGAATACGATAAATGCTGTAAATTTTCTACATTCTGGGGCCAATTCTATTTGCCAGAAACTACTCTGTAAATCAATTGATGAAAATATCTTAGCACCGTGGAAGTTTTGTATCAATTCCTCTAATTTTTCTGGGCGACCTGCCTCAGTGATTATGCTTGTGTTGCTCTTTCTGGAATCAAGCACTAACCTGATGCTCCCATCTCGTTTTTGTACAATATGGAGCGGGCTGTTATAAGTGGAGGTAGCTGGTTCAATAATATCATCATCTAACAGTTTAGATATCTCCTGGAATACTTTATTCCTGTAGCTTAATGGGATTTTATAGGGTGGCACTCTAAATGGTTTGTGCTGTTTTACTTCAAACTTGTACTGAAAGTGTTTAATACTGCCAGTCTTAGGTAAAAATACCTCTGCTTTATCTCGTAAAATACCTTCTAATTCTCTTTTACTGTGTTCCGAAATACCTTGAACTTCTTGCAATTTTTCGTCGATTTCTTTATGGACTTCTAACATGAGTTTAGGCGATTCTCCCTTTTGTGCATACCATTCTAATTCTTCATCCTCTTTATCTCGCGTCATTCTTGATTGTTTGTTTATAACTGGTATTTCTTCTAATTTTAGCTTTTGCTCAAAGAGAAGTGTGACATTCCCGAATGTTACGCTACCTTTCCCCATATCTGTTATCGCTCGTCTCTCATTTAAAAAATCTGCACCTATAATCAAATCTACAGTTAGTTTAGGTATAATCACGAAGTTGGCTTCGATCTTTTGGCCTTGACACGAAAGAGTTAACCTTGTTTGTCTCGTAACTTCCGCAGCATTGTTTCTAATAGGACCTCTTACTTTAATCTTACGTGTTTTCAGAACTGGCAATTCCTCATTGGCATTACACTGCATGAATAAATTTTCTGAGATCGCAGTCAGTTGAACAATCCATTTTGCTGTTTAATTCATTGTGTTTAGTGCCCCAAGAATCTATACTGACGCAAAAAAGTCACAACACCATGAAGGACTTGTGCGGCGTAAACGAAATTTGGTAGGTGTGTTTATACATCTGGAAGATGTTGTCTTAAAATTTAGCGCCACTCGCATTAGAATGTCTCTAGTAGCGCAAGTATGAGGATTCAAATTAGGTTTCCTTTAAACACACGTTGTAACGGTCGTGAGCATTAATTACCTTTGAGATAACACGTTGTGAGGTGATGTTAGTCAAGAACACCTTTAAGGCTACAAAGATACCATTATGAACACTTCACTGACTCTGAAAGATATCGTGTAATAGGGCTACGAGAGCCAGATGCTCCTTCTGCGATACTGATGAAAGATTTGACAGGAATGTAGGCAATGTACATGACTGGTGCCATGGGTGGTCACGAGAATGTACGGTCGCAAGAAGACTCGGCTCCAGACGCCCACAACGCGCTACCGAGAGGAAAGAGCATCGTGTTCGGCATATGGCTCTGGTGCGTCTGCAGCAAAAATTTAAGCAGCAGTTGAGATCGCACTGACACAACAAACTGTTAAAAATCGGTAGTTCAAGGACAGCTCTGATCCAGGCTGCCTGTAGCGTTACATTCCACTCATCCGAAATCACCGCCAGTTGCGTCGTTAGTGGTGTCAAGCAAAAGTTCTTTGGAGGGTAGGGTGGAGGTCTGTTGTATTTTGTGATGAAAGCTGGTTCTGCCTCGTTGCCATTGATGGCCGTGTGTTGGTTAGAAGGAGGTCAAAAGAGAGTCTGCAAACAACCTGTCTGCGTGCTAGACACACTGGACATACAATGGAGTTATGGTCTGGGGTGCGATTTCTTATGACAGCAGGGCCACTATCGTGGATATCCCATGCACAGTGACCCGAAATTTGTACGTCAATCTGGTGATTCGACCCGTTGTACTGTCATTCATGAACAGCAATTCAAGGGGTGTTTTCCAACGGTTTAATGCGTGCCCACACACCGCTGTTGTAACCAAACATTCGAAATGTTGCCTTGGCCTGCTCGATCACTCGATCTATCTCGAACCGAGCACATATGGGACATCATCGGACGACAACTCCAGCGTCGGTATTAAGCGTCCATGTATTGCACGACGAACTGCAACAGGCATGGAATTCCGTACCACAAACTGACATTTGGCAACTGTACAGCACAATGATACACGTTTGCATTGAATATTCTGGCGGTTACACCGGTTATTAAGGAACCATCATCTCACATTTGCAGTGGTTTTTCATAGTCTTACATCAAGCTGGGACCTTGCAGTGTTACGTAGACTAATTCAGTTCCTAAATTTCGTTACTCTATGTTAATTACTTTTTGGTGTTTTTTCGTCAGCGTATTTTGACACTTAAGTCACTGGTTATCTGACTTCCATAATTTTTAAGCAGTTGCATAATTGTAACCACATCGCATATATGATTCAATACAGGTTCTCTTTTCGTTTGAACCTCGACTGTATGGTCTGCATTCTCTGTGAATGTCTCTTCCAGTCCTTCCTGGTATCAATCTTTGATTTCTTTTTTTATTGTTACGTAAATTACGTCTCTCATAGGTGTTTTATTATTTGATTCGCAGCTACTAGCCAGCTCACTGTTACACATTCCTGAGTCGCATCGTGGCTTTGTAGCTGCCGCTTTATTGTCTATTCGGACATTCTTTCTATCTATTGTTGTATTTCATTCGGAATTTAATTTTGCTAGGTTCGGAACACCAATTTATAGAAATATGATGTCCCTTCAGCTTACGATCGGAAAGTGTAACACTGGCGATGCGTTGAAGACAAATATCCTGTCACGTATATTGCCAATATAACGTACATCTCTCTGGTGTATAAAAAAGTTTTTGTGACACGTGTACCCAATCTTCTGTAATTAATGGAAACAAGGCATCGAATTCGAAGATCAGTGCTTACCGATAGAATACAGGTGGTTACAGCCTGATCGTTATGGCACGAGAGTTTACTGTAGCAACTATAGAAATGAAAGAAATGGTAATAACTTACAGTTTCACTGTAGTTAGCCATAATTTTGTATGCCAGAATTGAATGAATTTAGATTGTAGAATAAAAAGGGTCGCCAGCTCCAAAATGAGCAAAAGTTAAATTTGGTAAGTGGCTGTTGTGGCTTTGAAATCACGTAAATACTGGGCAAAAATGATAATGCAGCAACTGAACAAAATGCACTCGCTTCAACTTAGGTGAGGAAACCACGTATAATGTGAGCAATAAAGGCGTTAATTGGAATGCAGTGATTTAATGATATGGGTGACAACCAATAAACGCAACAACTAGCAACACTTCATAGAACTGTACCGTATTACGTAACTCACGGTAATGCTCTTTGTTTGGATGTTTGCTTAATCGTGATCAGATTTAATTAATTTCCTTTACTGATTACTTTCCAAGTGATACGATAAATGCTTTATATGACAGGTAATATTAGTCAGTACTAATGTTACGTAATCATATGCACATAATACCATTTACAGAACACAACATAAAATCATAAAATTACTTTGACTACAAGAGATCCAGCATACTTTTGTCATAGAAATATGAGTTTCATTTAAATTACTTCTAGTTTGAACTGATTGTCTGTGGTAATAGAGTGACACTATATGAACAAGTATAGTTAGCACTCCTTTTTATTACAATACTTCATTGATTGAAAAGCAACTGAAAATTTAACTGAATTTGTTTTCTTTTAAATATTTATTTCGCTAATGACTTTCTCGGAAGTGATGGTGAAGAGGATACGACGCTGCCGATGGTTAAGTACAGATGTAGGGAAAATGCATTCTTGTACTGAAAAACATATATAGCTCCAAAGAGTTACAACTAAAGTAGTAAAACTTGAGACAGTTGTGTACAACATAATGCTTGATATGCTGTGCAGGTTTTGTTTGAAAATGAGCCTCGACATACATTTTATAAGGATTTGAATTTTTAATTACCATTGTTTCTATAATGTACCTTTTCTCGTAAACTAATCAAGCAATAAAACTGGAATTTCACAATTTACATCTGCATAAGAGGCTAATAAAAGGTGTGGAACGGACTTCTTTAAAGGTCACAGTTGCTTTGAAATTAATTTTTCCCTTTTGTGTTACCCAGGACTCCTCTATTTTTCTCAAGTTTTAAAGGAGAATTTTTATCGGAGAAAAGATAACGGAAAAGGAATTTTTCGCAGAGAAAAGATAACGGAAAAGTGCTGTACAGAATTATTCAGTATGTAATTCTTAAGAACCATGCCAAATTTCAGGCTGTTAACTTTTATAATTCCTGAGAAAAAGTGCATTATATCTCAAAGAAGTCAGTTTACAGCAATTCGCAATTAAAGTTTTTATTTCAGTTTTTAACAGTACTGCAATACCTCTAGTGATTATGATTAATGCTGCCCATATCCATAATCGTTATTCTCTTCTTCGTTTTCCTGGAGTAATCTCTTCCCATGCCTTGTTTGCAAAGCTAACGTTTGCATTTTTTCCTTCTGCTGCATGAACTTAGTCAAGTTGCACTTCTCAATACTTCTGAGTATCTTCAGTGTGAATACACCTGGATGGAAGCCTAGTTTGTGCAGGCACTTAATGCTATCTGCATTTCTACTACTGAACACTAGACATGCATCACAACAATTGAGGACCTTTCAGCATACATTCTAAGGCTCTTTGACCCACAATTACCACATGCACATGAAACATTAATCATATGGACAAGTTTTGCTAAGTCGGTTAACCTAAATCGACTGGAAAACCTCATCTTTCAAAAAATGGTTCAAATGGCTTTGAGCACTATGGGACTTAACATCTATGGTCATCAGTCCCCTAGAACTTAGAACTACTTAAACCTAACTAACCTAAGGACATCACACAACACCCAGTCATCACGAGGCAGAGAAAATCCCTGACCCCGCCGAGAATCGAACCCGGGAACCCGGGCGCGGGAAGCGAGAACGCTACCGCACGGCCACGAGCTGCGGACCTCATTTTAGCTATGTGGCATCATAAATTCCTGAACTAATTTTCTTATTCGATGAACTCAGTGAGTTTGTCGAAAATTGTTCTTCACGCTTAGGAACAGCGTCCCTAACACTGTTATTTCCTGTACCTTTTACACGTGAAATTCGAAATTTCCTCACTTTTTTGAATATGCGTCCACCGTTATGATCCATTTCGAGAAAAACAGGTTGATATATGCAAAACTAAATGTGAAGTAAGTTTGTTGTATGTACTATTCAAAAAAATCACATTGTGAACAATGGAACAAGCAAGGAAAATCTTTCACACAGCCTTCTAGACTCATCTGCAGTTCGTTTCGATTGTGTGAACGAAAAAGTAATGCAAATTTCTAGCGTAGAGGGGGTTTGGATCACAGCACGAAAAGAGGGGGAGTGTCAGGCGTAGACGTTCAAACAAACTTTTTTAAAACCTATTTCTAGCCGGAATTCCGTTACGAAACTTCGCGATGTTATTATTAAAGAATCAATCCAACAAATTACACAATTTAAAAAATCAAAATTTTTTCGCAATTTTGCTCTACATCTGCCATGAACGAATTGGGTCAATAAAGTTTCGCTCGAAAAATTCTTGCTTTGACTGGACACACTCTAACGTCCCAAAAAAGTTACTATTACGCTGGCATGCCTATTACTTGGCTACAGAAATACTAGTTGGATCTCACTTTGCTATGAGTTGCTTGTGGTGCGATGTAACCGTTATTATGAAATTAATTACTGACAATAGACTCTTCTTGATTAGCTAGCAGTTTGAATAAATTTAAGCCAAAGAGTATTCTTCATGAATTCCAAGATCTTTTTACACTATGTTCTGTGCCCCTGCGCTTGCTCATTCACTTATATTTTGCCTTGCCACCATTTTCAGCATTGTTTTGATTTGGCATTTGCATACCACACCACAGATGCATCGTAACCATCTCTGCCCTCATGTCTACGACGCGAGAACGGAAACGACACAGGGTCTTGCACTAACACCACCATCTCGTGCCAGCTCTAAACATGTAACCAACGAAATGTCAGAACTGGAAGGCCAATCGGAAAGCGCTGTGTTTCACTCACGTGCAGGTTTATATTCGTTTTCTTACTTATTTGTTCCTGTCGCATTGAAGATTTATCACAAGCTTGTCACGCCTCGGAGGATTTCTTATAACGAAATAGGAACTAACGACGCATTGACGGAGAAAGTCATCAGGAGATCGAAACATGAATAATAACTTTATTAATTTGTATCCAACGTTCAGTTCGGTCGTGTAGTTAGAAGCATCATATTACCGTTTCTAAGGTCACAGATTCACAGATTTGTATACCAAGTAAGCGTACTTTTTTTAGTCTTCTTATTCGTGATGGATTCTGAGATCAGCAATGATATTTGTATTTTTACTTGTTACAAATATTTTACAATTTTTTCGACTATGTCGTGATACCCATGGATGTGGTTGGGCAGTAACCTAAGACTACAGCTTAAATTACTATGAATGATAGAGTGCAATGACATTTGGAGAGGAAAGTGCATAAAAGCGGACTCCCATTCTTTCCTGTATTTTTTAAAAATAGAAAATAGTTGAAACTGTGGTTTGAAAGCGGGTAGTATTTACTTTACAGTGTTACGTACCATTTACAGTTCAGTGATAGGAAATAAACTAATACGTATTAAGAAAATGTATTTTAAAAGACTTTACACTCGGTGAGTTCCAAAAATAGCTGTCATAATCGGAACCCATTTATAAATACTCAAAATAACGCTAAACAAAGTGAGAAGATGGAATAAAATTGGGAAAAAACATAATCTACTTTCAAAGTATTTATGACATTTTCCAGACAGTTTTAGAATTTCTGTGCGTTTTCTTTACTGAACTGAAGAACCGTGCTATATAATGTTTCTGTAGGATCTATTTCTTGCTGTTTGGTTTTGTGTCGTTTAAGAACCCCCTCCCCCAACCCCGCCCCCATTCTCTCAGCAATTTCGTCTTTGAAAGGGCATTCAGTCTTATTTCTCTGAGCCAACTGTACAGTCTTTCTTCACAAGTCTTGTGAGTGAGCACGAAGAAAGAAACTTCCATAGGAAAACAATACTGGACTAGCTCTTCTTCAAGATCTTCATCCAAAAGTGTAGCTCTGTCTCGTTTTGTTTTTGCCGCTTCCTCAGGTGTTCTGTACTTAGTGTTGAACACCATAAGAATTATTTTTGGAACATTAAACTGTTCACTGGCCTTCTTCTAACTCAGCTGTTTTTGAACGACATCAATAGCTTTTGTCATTTTAGACAGACGTCACTTTCTTTGAATCCTCCCTATTACCTTCTTGGAATCAGCAACAGAATTCCAAGAGAATGATAGTGTGCTCTAATACGAGAAGATTTTAAACATGAAAAAGTAAGGGCCCAGTTTGACGAACTTCAGGACGTCCAGTTTATGTGCCTAAAGCCTACTTTTGTAACAGAATAATTTTTTAACTAAACATCTCAACAAATATGTTAAAATGTTCGATGCAACAAATGCATCAAAGTACAATAGATATGCTGTGTGTCAATAACGTGTGAAACAGTACTATGAAAAATACCAGTTTTCCATGTATGTGTTTACACTCTGCGTAAATAATTGCACTTCATATAATTTATTTGGCATCCATTTGATGACATTCATGATACAGGGCTCGTTTTTACCACTGCGCTAACGTTCAACTGTAAAGTACACCAAACATTCCTGGTAGAAACTACTCTAGAATCTTCACATGTCACTTCACACACGCATGGTTTATATGATTTAACAATTTAAAACAGAAATACGAAAAAACTACTAAACATAATTTTCACAGTCAAGTACAATTATCACAAATAAAAATAATTTTCAGGCGAAACATTTTTCACACATAATCAGGCAAAGTTTCAAAGAAGTGGCAGTGCTACAGGCGGAAAACAAAAATCAGCTTTTTGATTGGTCTTCCAGTACTGGTATTTCTGTGGTCGCTTGATTAGAGCTTGGACGAAGTGGTGGGGATAGGGCAAAAGCCTGTGTCGTTTCCGTTCTTGCCTTCTACGATTGTGGGCGCTCGCGCCAACGACGTTATTGTTACATGAAATACATTCTTTGTGTTTTCGTACAATATAAATTTCCCTGGCATTGCCAGTGCGTTAACTAAAACTATTTGACGTAATCATTTCCTAATTGTTCTTTTAGCACAAACTACACATTCATAAATCCTGACAAAATTCATAAAAACATGTAATTACGGAAGATGCTTTTAAATTCATGAACTCGACTAACTGAAAAATAGTTGTAAGGTTGATGCATTAAGTTGTTCTGAAAGCGGTGTTGATATTCAAGATAATAAAAGCGGGCTAAAAGCTGTGAGCTATCTGGGGAAGCTATACTTGCATTACTGAGCAACTATTTCACCGGTTATCCAGTCTAGTTTACCAAATTGCCAACCAGACTAACATTAATTATAATCTTTTAATAGTCATCTTACGACAACCGGTGATATATATATATATATATATATATATATATATATATATATATATATATATAAAGAGAATTTAAATAAAAAGAAATAAATCAGTTTATATTTGGACATTTATTTTAACATTGATCATTGTTCTGTTAAAATTTCAGCATATTAAACTTGATTCATAACTAAACTGGTGCCTTATTTAGGATTGTGAAAATGTGAGTTTGTAATCTTATGGAACACATCATGCCATGGCCATGGAGCCAAGATTGAGACACTGCAGTCAACACTGCATTCATAAAATAACACACGAAGAAAGTTGAAACATATGCAAGAGGACATTAACCACAACCAATCGATTCAATTTTCACCGAAAGAAGTTACGTTTGTAGCGCAATCCTGTCCATCATGAAATTAACACACACTGGTATACTAAATTCGTACGAATTGTCTGTGAAATCTTCTTGAAAAGAATACCTGAGGGCTGCTTTGATGATTACACCACATGCTTCACGTGGTCAACTTGGTTTACGCAAAGAGTGTAACTCCACAATAATGTTGAGAATTTAAATAAATTACATCAATAAGAAAAACCTCGAACTGGTTACTATCGTCGTACTATTAACCTGATGGGTCAAACAATTACATAAGCACGTGGTACTGGTCTCACAAAGTACACTCCACGTGGGTTGAACATAAAGAGAAGTTGCTATATTGAAAAATATTGTCAAGACGAGACGTTATAATCTCATGCACATTCGCATTTAAGATTGATGATCTTAGTTAGAGTTACAGATCATCCACACGTGGTTCCACTTTACTCACAAAGTAGTGACAAAGAAACTACTGGAAGATATTCTGAACTTCCCACTCGAATTAAACTGCGTTGCAATTTAAGATAACATTAGATATTTTAGATCTAAACCTGAAACAAAGGTGATTAAATTTCCAGATAAGCTGAACTTAAGAAAGCCATTGTCCTACAGACTTAGCAGAGACGCGCTTAGCCGGAGATCATACCACTTCAGACGCTCGCCGTGGACAGACTGGCGTGGGCCCCTACCGAGGGTGCTTCCTATACCAACATGACAAGGGACAGACAGGACCATACCAAGAATTGAAACCTCTTTGCTTTTAGAAAGCGTAGCTACCTGTTCCAACGTTGGTCCTACTGTTCTCTAACAGACAGGCTTGTCTGCTACCATCAAGCATGCAACTAGAAATACATTTGCTCATTCATCCCTTCACACTGAACGGAAGGGGGATGACAGTATCTTTGCTACCATCAAGCATGCAACTAGAAATACATTTGCTCATTCATCCTTTCACACAGAAGGGAAGGGGCACGACAATATCTTATGACATGCACTATATAAAAAAAGCACATGTAGGTTCCATATGAGACTGTGTGACATGAATTACATATAAACTGTGTTTTAAAGTGTAGTAGTGTGACAGATCGTTCTTATTTATTTGTGAAAGTAACACATTCCACTGCTCAGTCTCCTCCCAGATGGAGTCAGAAACACCACAGTAAATTCAGAAGTGGAATGTATGCCGTAAATGACAACAGATTTAAGAAATTAACATGAATGGAATCCAACAGAGACCGTTCATAGTGTAACAACCCGAATGTAGAGACTTCAAATCGACGAATATGGACTGCGAGAAGGTGATAAGTTTAGTCCAAGAATGGAGTGTGTGACATCCTGAGAAATATGTGAGCTGAAACTGCAGCCACAAGTAGGTAAAATCTTGATCGGAAAATTAAGGCGTAAATTATAGCCTCAAAAAAGAAGCATGTGTTCATGTGGGGAGGTACCATATGCTTAAAGTCATTGTAATGAATTTTTTTAATAGAAGGGCATTAGCTGAATACAGATTTTATGATTTATGCTTACTGGCGTTTTTTTGTCTGTAGGGCAGGGATTCTGTTATGATGTGGTTTGAAAATGTGGTGTACCTTATGTGAATCCAATTTTTAGTGTTCATATCTTTAGAGTATCTTATTCTAAAATTTATGTTAGTCTTTCTGGATGCCATATGTCTGTTCTGCTGTATTTGAGTGTGACGAACGATGCGTTTTTTGATCGGATACTTTGATAGTTTATTTGTCCTTCTCACCACCTGAAAAATCATGGGTTGTAGGGAGCTTGACGCACACTGCGCGACCTCCACCGCTCCTGCTCTCCCTCCCATTGTTGTGGACCATAGCAAGATCAGTTGTACTTACCCTTTACAAGCTGTGCTGCAAGAAAATTAATATCTTTCCTTCTCTTACTACGGTTAGGAAAGTAACAATAATATGCTTATTATGTTAATTATTTCCTTTTGTAATTAAATCATTGCTGCCATTTGATTGTATTTAATATTCATTTCGTTGACACGATTTCGGCTGTACGAACATTTTCAAATACAATGGTGAAACCTGAAACCAATAAAACATATGGATAACAAAATATAAAGCATAATATTATTACATTTGATAAACACAATTTTAAAGAGCATTACTTACAAAGTCAGTAAATACTAAACATGTCTGAACGACATGTCATCGTCAGAAAATTACAACACATGTTTGGACATACATATGTACCAATCGTCTCATTATAAGATGCGAGCGCAAAATAAAAACTGAAATTACAGCTAACATAAGCATGGCAGATATCCATTAACGTACTATACTATGATTATGTTGGTCAACACAGTGCTGTGTCAAGCATGAACCTTGTCCAAAAACGAAATAACGTTGATATTCGTCTGTATCCCTTCAGAGAATATTATTTAGACATCAACCTCAATTAATCTTATGAGTGCAGTTGCCATATGAAAGAAGGTGAACAGATTGTTTATTCTGCCTGGTGTTCAAAACCTTACTGTGAAAGCATAATCATACCAGCATCTCACAGAAAATCAATACATGAATAAGTTCTCATCGTCTAAACATAATATTTCTGCAATTAAAAAGTCGTAGTCCCAAAGCAGTACACATACATCTGTAAGCATAAAAGCCTGATGCTTTCTGCTCCGATTGATATACGTAAAAGAGAGAATAAACAAGTGGCAGGAATAACTAAATACGATATAGTAACTTCTACTCTGCATCAATGGCGACACTAACAAAGCAACGAGACAGTGCCGACTTAATGACATATTTTTTAAATCAGTAGCCTATGTAGTAATAAAGGAAATTTAAAAAAATGTATTTAATATGTAGTCTAAGAAAGGGGTGATGGAAGGAGGGGGCAACGATATGGGCATTTGCCAACTTGTCTTTACTTCCAGCAGTCGCATTGTATTGTTACGCTGTACTCATATATATACTCGAGTGCTGTAATAGGAAGGGCGTCCAATATGTACTGCATCACATTTTTATCTAAATGCAGGTTGGTTTCATTTAGGATTCCAATACCCCATAATATGGCACAAAATCATATTTTTCAACATAATCTTTGTTCAATACGACGGTCTTATGCCACGTTACTGGGATGACCTGTATGCCTGCATGGTACCACTCTACTGGAAGACGTCGGAGCCAACGTCTTGCTGTATCAGTAACCTCCCAGTCATCCACGTACTTCTTACCACTGAGTGCGTCTTTCATTGGACCAAACAGATGGAAGTCAGAAGGTGCCAGATCCACGCTGTAGGGTGGAATCCAGTGAGTACACACCTTTGAGTACCACAGCTGGTGGGAGAGTGTGTCAGCGTTACTAACGGAGACTTCCAGTTGAGCAGCGAGGTATTTGAGTGTGATTCGTCGATCACCTCAAATGAAAGTGTCTGCAGGTTCCAACATTGCAGGCGTGAAAGCTTTGTGTGGACAGCTGGCACGCAGGAGATCAGACAGGTTTGCGCTATCTAGTTGCGATGAGTTTTATGGAATTTATGGCTTTACACACAGCTGGTTTGAATCATACTTGACAAACAGAACGCAAAAGGTCGTGCTGAATAATTCAGACAATGTCGCAAAGGTAGAAAATTTTAGTGATTGGGTAATTAAAAAAAAAAAAAAAAAAAAAAAAAAAAAAAAAAAAAAAAAAACCAAAGGGAGTCCCACAGGGTCCAATTATGAGTCCACTGAAATTCTTTGTGTATGTGAATGACATTTCACTTAACGTTCAACAATAAAATTGGTACTTTTGTGGACATTACTAGTGTTATAATAAATCCCATTAGTGGGAGAGCAAAAGAGAAGTTAGTCAATGATATATTCCAAAGAATTATCAAATTGTTCTCTCAAAATGGACTCCCTCTAAATTTTGAAAAAACACACTACTCTCAGTTCTGCACAACAAACAAAGTCATATCAGCAACTGAAGTAGCACAACAGCAAGTTGAAAATGAGAGGGAGACAGGGTGACATATACGTCTGTGTGACAAACACCTTCTCTCGAAAATTTTTCTCCTTCATAGCTCCTCTGTGTTACCACAGATGACATGTCACTTATCTCATTTTTACGAAGACTGTAGTACACACGAGCTGCCTATTTGCTTTCACCGCGCTGAGTGGAGTGCATAAGTTCTAATTAATGTTCAGCAACTTGCAGTCTTCTATAGCGGTTGTCCCGTGCACAGAAAACAGCACATAGATTGTGAATCCATTACCATGAAGCTGTAATAAACTCTTAGCGAAGAACTGATATTGTATGAATAATAAATTTTTGAATTAATTTGTTTATACGGGATGCTACTCGGCTTGTTTAGCGGAGTACGAGAAACTCACAATTATATTCCTCTTTACGAATCACAAATCATTTCAAATCTTCACTCGTTTATCAAAAATAAACAAAATAATGAACTGCCTATTTGCGTAGTTACCATCAAACTGTCTTCAGATATATGTCCAAACAATCAGACATTCCTAACGGATACCAAAGAAGGCAGACAACATGTCTGTCTTCCGAGAATACCGAACGAGCTCTGATCTTAGAGCTGAGCTGCTTCGCCCACCATCCAATTCAGGCGCGATCCGAAGATCTTCGAAGTGATTCATCTGCCATTCCGTTTAGCAAATGTTTACTATTCTGCTGGTAACTAACACTTTTGAAATAATGGAATGATAGCCTTCTGTTGACTGATACTTTTACATGAAATACAAGTAAATACACTATTTAGTTTTTCTAATATTAATAACAGAAGTTTATCATTTTGGTGCACAAATTCCGAATGCAGCCAGCCAATCGGGGAGAAGGATCATAATTTAGGCGGTCTCTCATACGATACCAATACCGAACAAACTATCTGTCTTCGGTACCTCACACCATATTTCGTCATCATGCCACCGCTGTCATCTCAACTTCTTGTAACCAAATGTGATGGCTGTAAAGTCAGAAATATTACACGTCCCCCCTCCTTCTCAGATTTCAAAAAATTTGGAGGTTCTCGCAGACTACAATCAGTTTGGGAAATGAGCAAATGTTTACTCAAATTTTTAAAGATTTTTTAGCTATCACCTCTCAAGATCCAAACCATTCCACAATAATTGTGATTCGTTATTGTTTTGCAAACTTTGAATCTGCATTATATTTTTCATTCTCAAATCATAATTTATATAATCACAGACTTAATTGTTTTGTGATCAGAAAAAACTAATTGTTACCCTTAATAAATTCGTGTATAACCTTATATTCCAAAATCATTAATCTCTAGTTACACTTTCTATACTAATTACATTATTCTTTAAATAGTAAACATTTTCAAAGCAGCATTATTGTACACCTTTATGTTGTTGATAGTCTTTTTTTTTTAGATTACAATTTATCATTTCTACCAGAATATTCTGTAGCAGTCCGCTATCTCCTAGCCAATTTGCAACCAGTGAGAAATTATGTACCGCTGTTAAGCTACTATCGGTGCATTGCCATCCATTAAATTCAACAAAATGTTTCTCGTGAAGAATTTACATTGTTATTCACTTTCGTCACATTGGCGCTCTTTTAAATTGACCAATTATTTGTCATAAAAAGTTACACTGCTATACGACCGATATCGGCGCACTGACTTCCTTTCAATTCGATGAAAGATTCTTTACACTTTCCTCTTTTCCTCACCATGCCATTCAGCACTTAATTATACTTGAATGCGTTATAGACACATGCACTTCGTATGGGTACAAATAAAACAAACACAACACCTATACATTTCACAAATACATGGAGACGGAAGAACTTTACGCTCACACTTTTTACCGGAACATACGCAAGCAGCCCGCAACAGCAACCCATACTGATGCTTCTGTTGTCCTTGATGTGGTCTTGCATTGTGAAACTCAAGACATTCCCAATTGGTGTTGGGGTTAACAACTGTCAGTCCATTCTCCTATCTCCAACCTCAGCATACAGTTCCAGTACAATTTCATGTAACAATACAAAATGCTTTAAATTAGTTTCCTACTAACGTTAAACAAATTTTAAAAATACATGTTGTCAGACACTATTAAAATATAAATACGTAGTGTTTTGTTTTGATTTAGCGTATTTATAAACTATGCCACTGCTTACATCCTATCACGAGAGTGGTTCATCAGTGTTCTTGTCTTTGTCACAAACACAGTTACAATATAAATACATAATACGTAATGTTTTGTTTTGATTTTGGGCATTTTTAAACTTTGTCACTGTTTGCATCCTACCGCGAGAGTGGTTCATCAATGTTGTTGTTTTGGTCAGAACTGTAAAAAAATGGTTCAAATGGCTCTGAGCACTATGGGACTTAACATCTGTGGTCATCAGTCCCCTAGAACTTAGAACTACTTAAACCTAACTAACCTAAGGACATCACACACATCCATGCCCGAGGCAGGATTCGAACCTGCGACTGGAGCGGTCTCGCGGTTCCAGACTGAAGCGCCTAGACCGCACGGCCACACCGGCCGGCGGTCACAACTGTAGTTACATACAGCTCGGGCATTGCCCTTCGCACTCTTTAAGAGCTCTGTGCTTGCTCGCGCCATCTGTTACTTACTACTGACGCCGCTAGCCGGCGTCGCCTGCTATGCTCTTTAAATCTTACCTACGGAGGCGTACAACTGGGATTCACAGATACATCGAGAGAACCTTTTAGAATCTTGCTTTGATCATAATTCACAAACACTCATTTATCAAATCGTTGCTTCATTCCGCAGTATGAAGTATCATTCCTTCTACATTTGAGTGTCATAGTTGCTACAAAAAGTAGTAGTCAAACTCTGTTCATGTAATAATTCCGCATTTTCTATTGACCTTCATATACTAGCATTATGTGACTGTGTAAAATGTAGAGGTAACTACTTTATTCTTAGCTCGACTTTTATTCAAAATTCCTTTCATATTTAAAACCAATGTGTGGTATTACTCTCCATCCTCCATATTATGTAGTATTTTATTTAAACTTTATGTACTACATTTATGTATTTTATGAGATTTCCATGTCAGTGTTGTGTCCTATGTCTACTCCCTTGCACTTCATAAAACAGCTGGCGGAAATCACTTCACCCATAAGTACTACTTAACGGCTGACTTCAACGTCGGCTTTCTTCCCTCACTCTTCATAAATCATTGGCTGACTTCCCTGCCCCCTAATAACAATACTTCACTTTTCTGTCTCTGGGCACACACAACTGGCCTACTTTTCTGTCGCCTAATTTATGACTCTTAATTAGCCTCTTTTCTCTCTTCGTAAACATTGGCAGACTTTTCTGTCGCCTAGTAACCGTAACTTTCCATTTACCATAAGCCTCTGTGGCAGGGCTATTCATTACCTACCACTGTATAGTAATTCATTACAGCGCAAAACCGCTTCACCGTTTCTATTCATACTAAATAGCAACAATATGTCTATTTTGACATAAGCTGCACATCATCGTAAGACAACATTAATTTTAACACCAGAATTTCTTCTATTGTATATTGTCATACTCACTCACCTGGTTTAACGTCGTTATCTTCTTCTACGGCCTTCAGCTTATTTATTTTGCGTTATTTCATCTGTGTTATATATAACAGCCTTTTTCTTGCTTTCCTATTCTTAAAATATTTTCAGACTTAAAGGTTTATGTATCGTTGTTGTAAAGATTTAAAAATTGTTCCACTACATACTTTATATTATGTTTACTTTACAATATGGTCCTGGTGTCTTGTCGTATATGCTGGAATCTCCACATGTATTCCGTCAAATGTCTATTATTTTCACCCGTGCTATGCTGATGTATATTCTGCTGGGTTACTTTGTTTTTCTCATACCTTGTATCTTTGCTAACACATTCACTGTGAGAAAATGTGTTCATCTTAATCTCGATAATGAAGTATGTTGGAAAAAGAGAGATGTAGTTCTGAATGAAAGAAGGGGAAGAGCTAACAGCCGAAAAGAAAATGAAGCATGTTGTCAGTTAACTGGGGCACTTGGTAATCGTCAGTTGCCTGACAATACAAAGAACGTTATTACCCCCTGTGGTGTAGTAGTTGAAACAGTTATCTATGCCGCTGATTGACATTTCACCTAAAAATTGTTGTGGCGGTATTTCTGTGGTAGAATGAGGCACTTCATTCACAACTTTCTCAAATTCAACCATGTAATCTACCCAAATATGTTGCTTCTTAGAACTGAACTGATAACTTTGTCTCCCATACAAGAATGTAGTGTACCTTTGACCAATTTTTGCTAGCGGCCACTGACAGAAGTTGGGTGTCAAGTTTATCTTCAGTTTTATCTTGACGCCCCTGAACTTCGGTGTGGGAGCTTCTACTACCTTCCCCCTATACATTTGGGCATTTTCACCATCAAACCTTCTGTTCACAACTACTTTACCTCTCGCTTTGTTTTGTGAGCTGCAAGACCAGTATTGATTGAAGATTGCATGAACAAATTCTTTACCTATTTTACATGTGCGACTGACCCTTGTTCAGCATGATATTGCTTCTCCTTCTAACCCATTAGCTACGAATTTGATTTTTTGTTCTTCTGTCATATTTTCAAGAATGATGCCATCAAACTGCCTAACGAAAGTAATCGAGTATATAGTCGCCTTACTACAGAAATGATGGAATTTATTTGCATCAGCGAAATTTGCTACATCACTTACATGGATAACTCCTTTCTTTCTTTCTTGTTCACACAAAATTTCTACTTTTCTTTAGCTTCGTTTTCTGTTTTGTCGTACATCTCAGGAACTACTTTTTGCTCTATTTCTTTCAGTTTACCCTGAATCGCAACTGTGTTGTTTTTGCCAGAGGATTCTACATGTGAAATATTATGACTAAATATTACATGGTCACTTTTGCTAGTCTGTAAATTATTCCATTGTATCTGATGTTTATTACTACATGGTTTCATAGGTTTGCTTTGTTATTTTCTTACTTTACTAATTTAATTAATTGTTGTTCGTGTTATCCCGTTTTGATTATGCAAATCCTTTAATTTTTTATTTCATAGTCGATCTCTTGATTCATTGTTGTCTTACAAACTTACAATTTTTTACCCCACTCTTTTGTTTCACAATCTGTTTCCTTACTACATCCCTCAGTTTTTAGCTCAAAGATTTGTTTTGTTTTGTTCCAATGCATTGAACTTACCGTTAATTTAAGATATTCCTGCATTTTTTTAAGCCTTTATCTGGTTTCTTTTGTGAAAATTTTTGTTCTTGCAAAATTAATTTTAGCATAGACCTCACATCCTGATCATCATCTTGAGTTGGAAAAACGTCAGCTGATGCTGTACCATGACTTGATGTACATAACTCATCTATTGGCTCATTAATAATGTCGACGTCAGAGTCATTTTCTCTGACATCGTCATTCCAATCAGTCATTTCGTTTTGACTAGGTACTACACATCATAGGTTTACAATTTCATTCTTTGCCACTAAATCTACATTTTCACTGTCCTCATTAATAGTTAGCTCTACATTTCCAGTTAAACCATTCATGGCTTCTTCAGAATTTTCAGTGCGGTTATTGTTTATTGAATTAGCTATTTCGGACTCGTCAATAAAGTCTCAATTTACATTTGCACTTGAGTTATTTGTGACTACATTTGACGTATCACTAATCATATCTGACTTCACTACCATTTATCTGTTTCTGATCCACCGGATCGTCACTACTACTGTGAGAATGAACTCCTTCTCTACTTCTGAGAGCATATCTTACTTTCTTTTCCCCAGACATTTTACTAATACTAATGTCCCGTTACAAATCTTAGACTACTATATGCAAGCGCAAAATTTACACTACTTTTCTACCTTGGCGTACTGCCGCTGACTCTCACAGCTGTGAGCTCCACCGCTGGCTGCAACTCCGTTGTAGTGAGCTGAAGTTGACACTTCGAACGCGCCCTGTGCCGCTAACTGTGTCAGCCGCTGCTTACTGCCGCAGCACCTGTAGTGTTGTCTGGAGCTGCCTTACGCTACTCTGAACGCTGCGCCGTCTCGTAGCATGAAGAATCTTGAAGTGATGAATTTTAACGTAATGCCATGGACTGTGCACGCAACGTTAACTTTTATTGCCGTTGCACTTCCGCACTTAATACCTGCTTTATATCGATACTACTTTCATTGCAACGGAAAATTTAATTTTACGGCATCAGTTATTATACACTAAAGAGTCAAAGAAACTGGTACACCTGCCTAATATCGAGTAGGGCCCCCGCGAACACGCAGAGGTGTCACAAGATCACGTGGCATGGACTCGACTAATCTCTGAAGTAGTGCTGGAGGGAATTAGCACCATGAATCCTGCAGGGCTGACCATAAATCCGTAGGGATACGAGGGGGTGTCGCATTGTCCTGGTGGAACTGCCCAAGTCCTTCGGAATGCGCAGTGGACAAGAATAGATGCAGGTGATCAGACAGGATGCCTACGTACCTGTCATCTGTCCATTTCACTCAACTACACACGCCCCACACCGTTACAGAGCCTCCACCAGCTTGAACAGTCCTTTGCCGACATGCAGGGTCCATGGATTCATGGGGTTGTCTCCATACCCGTACACGTCCATCCGCTCGATACAATCTGAAATGAGACTCGTTCAATCAGGCAACATGTTTCCAGTCATCACCAGTCCAATGTCGGTGTTGACGGGCCCAATGCGAGGCGTAAAGCTTTGTGTCGTGGAGTCCTCAAGGGTAAACGAGTGGGCCTTCAGCTCCGAATGCCCATATCGATGATGTTTCGTTGAATATTTCGCACGCTGACATTTGTTGAATGCCCAGCATTGAAATCTGCAGCAATTTGCGGAAGGGTTGCACTTTTGTCACGTTGAGCGATTCTCTTCAGTCGTCTTTGGTCACGTTCTTGTAAGGTCTTTCTCCGGGGGCAGTGAATTCGGAGATTTGATGTTTCAATGGATTCCCTAAATTAACGGTACACTCGTGAAATGGTCGTACGGGAAAATCCCCTATTCATCGCTACCTCGGAGATGCTGTGTCCCATCGCTCGTGCTTCGGCTATAACAGCACGTTCAAACTCACTTAAATATTGCCATTGTAGCAGCAGTAATCGATCCAACAACTGCGCCAGACACTTGTTGTCTTATGCAGGATGGAGAAATATTGTGTCACGAAATTTTAACCCTGGATAGCTGATGCCAGTAGGAACCCAAATTACTAAAGTTGTGTAAGTCGACAACGCACAGCTTTTAGACTACCGAAACTTGGTGCCATGTGCTCCAATTGGCCGCGGGATTACCCTGTTGCCGGATGCTCTGGACAACGCATGACTGCGAATGCTTTGCCTGCCGTATCGCGATGTATCCAAGGCGACCCGCACGCTCGATGGTAGCACGCCAGCCTTCCACTGTGGGGGCCCGAGGGCGAATCCGCTGGGGTCCCGACACACCCATTGTAGTTTCATGATAGACGTACCGGGAACAAACCTGTCAACAGCTGTTGCTTCGCACACAGAAAGTCTTTTACAAATTGTGTCGGACCTGAAAATGACCTTTTTTGTAGCTAGGACAGTGTTTACTTAAAGTAGGTGCTCGAACTGGTGACCCTCTGACGCGACACAAGCTTGGTAACGTCGAACGGTGTTTTACCGAACTCTTTCAAAGATTCCTGGCATTGCCCTGATGTGATTGTCGGCATATTGAATGCGATCCATTAATTCCTCTTCGTTTCTACGTGGTTCGCATCCGGGTGGGTGAACTAGAACCTTGAAGAATCCCCACAGGAAAAAGTCCGTTGGCGTGAGATCTGGTGATCGCGGGTGCCATGTCCTTCAATCACCTCTGCCAATTACCCGGCCGTCGAAGAGTTCATTTAAATATCCGCGCTCAGCACGACTGTTATGTGCGGGCAGCCCCATTATGCTGCAACCACATGCGTAGTCGTATGTCCAGGGGAACATCTTCCAGCAGGCCGGGAAGAGTTTCGTGCAAAAGCGGAGGTAATTTGCCCCGGCAAGTCAAGGAGGTAGACGGACTGGTCCAGTCAGATGGTCACTCACAATGCCTGCCCAAATGTTGAGCGAGAATCGTTCCTGGTCTCCGTGGATGTACGTGTAGTGAGGATTTGCCCTTACCCAGTAATGCACTTTTCGAGTGTTGTAAAGCCCATGCCGATGGATGGCGCACTCGTTGGTAAGCAACACAATGGTGGGGAAGTCGGGATCTCATGCAACGCGTCGCAGAAACCACCGGCAAAACCCTAGCCTGTGTTCATAGTCCGCCACAGGATTTAGGTCTTGGAGGGTGGAAACTAAATGGATGCTGGCCGTCATCCCTGAAAACCTCGCAGACTAACCGATGAGTGACCCCATGTCGTGTCCAACCGCTCGATTACTTGTCGTAGGTGCTTCCTCGAAGCGCTAGAGAACAGTCTCTTCAAATGCAGCATCCCGTCGTGTTCGAGGTCTATTTGCTATCCCGCTAATGAGTCTGTTTCGCCAAGTCGCAGGTGAATTGCTGTAAACATTTACGGGTGTGGTGGCGTCTTGCTGGGTACCGTTCCCAATACAACCGCCGAGCTTCATGCGCATTAACGTTGGCTAGTCCATTAACAAATACCATATCCCGTTCTGCAAACGAATACTGTGCCGGCATGCATACTGTATGACTTAACTGCAGGTAAGCCGGCCGGTGTAGCCGAGCGGTTCTAGGCGCTTCAGTTTGGAACCGCGCGATCGCTACGGTCGCAGGTTCGAATCCTGCCTCTGGCATGGATGTGTGTGATGTCCTTAGGTTAGTTAGGTTTAAGTAGCTCTAAGTTCTAGGGGGCTGATGACCTCAGCAGTTAAGTCCCATAGTGCTCAGAGCCATTTGAACCATTAATTGCAGGTGACGTGTGTGTGCCCCGAAGCGAAGTTTACGCCTGAATGCCTCTGACGTGAGGTGGAGACAAACAGAAAGACCTATTCGACACGTGTGCATATCACGTTGGAGCAGTGACGGGGTAAGGGACGTTTGTATGTGTGAACCGACAACCATAGCGGTGCCCTTCAACTGACGAACGGCAACAGGGCAATCCCACGGCCTACTGGAGCGCGTGCCGCCAAGTTTCCGTAGTTTAAAAATGGTACGTTGTCGACCTACACAACATTAGTAATTTGGTTCGTGCTGGCATCAGCTATCCAGGGTTAAAATTTCGTGACACAGTTTTTCTCCACCCTCTATAGGCGTTGCCGATCGCAGCGCCGTGTTCTGCCGGTTTACATATCTCTGTATTTGAATGCGCATGCCTATACCAGTTTCTTTGGTACCTCAGTGTAGTTCAACTGTAGTTAAAAACCAGTCCAAACACAATTCCAAGCCTCATTATCACAGTTCTTGTACAGGTGTCTGGTCATTCATAGTTCACACGAATCACAGTTCTTAAATAGTTCGCTGGTCGGTTACAGTTCACAGTTCATGCGAATAAAAGCTGACCTCATAATTCTAAATTACTTCGACTTCAAAGATTATCCCCAAGGGATGCCATCTGTATTAACACAGATGACCTGTCATTGATCTCATTTTTACTCAGATTGCAGTACCCACGAGGTGCCTATTTGCTTCCACCGCCCTGAGTGGAATGCTTAAGTTTTCATTAATATTCACCAGGCTACCGTCTTCTATAGTGGTTGTCCCCTGCGCAGAAGACAGCTCTTATGTCGTGAATCTGTTATCTTGAAGCTGTAATAATCTCTTAGCGAGGAACTGATATTGTATGAATAATAAAATTTTTAATTAGTTTGCTTATACGAGATGCTACTCGCTTTTTATTAGCGGAATACGAGAAACTGCACAATTATATTCCTCTTTACGAATCACAAATCATTTCAAATCTTCACACGTTCATCAAAAATAAACAAAATAATGAACTGCCTATTTGCGTAATTACCACCAGATTGTCTTCAGATACATGTCCAAACAACCAGACATTACTAAGTTCCCAACGGATACCAACCAAGGTAGATAACATACGAGGGTTGGAACTTAAATAGTGGCAACTATTTATTCACAACCGATACAAAAGAGTTACATGTTTGCACCTGTTCTGTCCTTCAAAGTAGTCACCAGCGTTGTGTAGAACACGTTGCAAGCGATGTGGAAGGCGTAGTATACCGTTAGCAGAGCCTGTTCTGTCGATGGCGAGAATGGAGCGGTCTACTGCCTGTCAAATCTCTGGAACAGTTCTGAAGCGAATGCCACGAAGTGGTTCCTTCATCTTCGCAATCAAATCAAAGTCACAAGGACTTAAGTTCGGGGAGTATGGTGGATGGCACCGTACTTCATAGTCCCATCGACTGAACAGAGCAGCCACAACTTGCGCTGTATGCGCCCGCGCATTGTCGTGCAAAATGATGGGTGGGTTGCGCAGAAAGTGTCGCCGCTTCTTTCGGAAAGCTGGTTGCAGGCGATGCTCCAAAAACGAACAGTAATACTGTGCA
This sequence comes from Schistocerca americana, assembly GCF_021461395.2. Classification (NCBI taxonomy): domain Eukaryota; kingdom Metazoa; phylum Arthropoda; class Insecta; order Orthoptera; family Acrididae; genus Schistocerca; species Schistocerca americana. The sequence goes on along the minus strand of NC_060130.1, from coordinate 374,624,699 downwards.
CTGACAGTGGCATTCGCTTCAGAACTGTTCCAGAGATTCGACAGGCAGTAGACCGCTCCATTCGCACCATCAACAGAACAGGCTCTGCTAACGGTATATTACGCCTTCCACATCACTGGCGACGGATTCTAAACATCGCTGGTGGCTACTTTGAAAGACAGTAACAGGTGCAAACACGTAACTCTTTAGTATCGGTTGTGAATAAATAGTTGCCACTATTTAAGTTCCAACCTTCGTATCTGTCTTCCGAGACTGCCGAACCAGTTCTGATCTTACAACCGAACTGCTTCGCCCTCCATCTAAGGACCACAATTTAGGCGGTCTTTCACACGATACCCGTACCGAACAAACTATCTGTCACCGGTACCTCACACCACATTACATCATCTGGCCATTGCTGTCTTCTCATATGTTCTAAGAAAAGCTTCTTGTAGCGAAATGTGATGGCTGTAAAGCCAGAAATATTACAACACATGAGCAGGAGTCAGTAAGTAGGGCAGAATGCTACAAATTTTTGGGTGTACAGATTGATGAAGTTTTGAACCGGAAGAGGCATGTTACTGAGCTTCTCAAACAATTAAAATCAACTACTTTTGCTCTTCTTATAATTGCTAACCTTCGAAACAAGCTTACGAACCTCCTGATATGTTTCGCATATTTCCACTTAATAATGCACGGAACAATCTTCTGGGGCAACAAATTACTTAGAAAGAAAGTACTGATTGCACAAAAGCGAGCAGTAAGAATATGTGGTGCGCACTCACGGACGTCAAGGAGCTAAGCATTTTAACCGCGCGTCACAATACATATTTTCGCTAAAGACATTGGTCATAAATAATCCATCACTATTTGAGAACAACAGTGATGTATATACCTACAACACTGGAGGGAAAAAAGACATTTATTGCCCATTGTTACAGCTTTCAATGGCTTAGAGAGGAGTTCAGTATGCAGCAATAAACATTTTTTGATCATTTGCCCAGTGACATAAAATCTCTGAGAGTTAGCGAAGCAAGTTTTAAATCTAATCTAAAAGTATTTCTCCTGGACAATTCTTTCTATTCTACTGAAGAATTTCTACTTAAAAAATGATAACTTGTTCATCAATGTTAGCGCTAATCATGCATACATTACCTGTAAACTAACTCGTTCCATGTCATTTCGATAAAACAATCATTCAAATAACCTGTGGAACAAGAAACTAACTAACTAACTTACAACAGACGCCTCGCCCAAAGACTCACCGTGCTTTTGTTCACTGCCAGGTCTCCATAGAGATTCTGCAAGTGTCTATAATTATAGGCGCTACTCTGATTTTCTGCTGAAACAAACTCAATGACAGATCTCTACGTGGAAAGCAACTTCGTTAAAGACGTCTTTTTGAAGACTACGTATAGCGCCAACACCTATCGGAACTTCATGAAGGCGTAAGGGAGGAAGCTGGAGTATTCCAACAAATCCCACAACTAATTTCGCATTTATTCAGTCGAAATTAGCCGAGAAAAAAGTATAGAACACCCCTAGTACGTAGACAACAACGAACTGCGGCAACATAGAAAATTTATCTGCATATCCACGCAAATTCATAACACTAAGATCTGAATGCAACTAAATACACCAAAATCTGAACATATATAAAACGGGTTCTATATTAATCACAAAAACCATAGAGATACATACATTTATAGTATTCAATTAGTTAAAAGTCCTATACGACATTGGCTAATAGTATGGAGAGAGGAACATTGATATGCTATACTTATATGCACTCATGTGCTAAGAATTTGTACGTAAGAAATTGAAATTGCGGTACCTCACGGAAATTTACGTAACCATGCTGTTGCATTAACCTGCGTAGCTAGTATATAAATGCAGTGTATCACTGAAATACTATGTGATTTAGGTTACGTTAACAGTGTTGCAAGGAGGGTTGAGGGCTGTGTTAATTGCAGAATCGTTACGTTTAACATTAATGACGTTTTTACAGATCGAGTTTCTGTGAGATGGTTCTATTATTATGGATACATAAAAGCATGTCTAAAGTGAGACGGAATAAACGACCTATTGCCTTTCTATAATATGGCGCTAGTATTCATAATATTATGTAGCTTGTACAGCGGTTGTTACCTAACTAATAATCTCTGAAGCGATGCAGACGAATATCAAAGTTAGCTCATATTTTGACATAGTTCATGCTTACCACAGCACAGTGTTGATCTACATTATCACAGTAAAGCACGTTAACGGTTAACTGCAGTGCATGATGTTTGCTATAATCCCTGTTTTTAATTGGATTCACATTTTATGATGAGGTAACAGATACTTATGTCGACATATGTTTTGAATTTGTATTTCGACGACGACATGTCATTCAGACATGTTTGATATGTTTTGACTTTATGCGTTGTGCTTCTTAAAATTGTATTTATCAAACGTAATATCATTATGTATTACACTTTGTTGTCCATACGTTTCACTGGTTTCAATTTCCACCATTACACTCGAGAAGAGCTAAGCACCTGAGAGTATGACAGTGAAATAAATAAATAATAATACTTAGAGTCAGATGTCAGAAACGATTTCATTCAAAAAGTAACTTATGACTGTGCTACCAACCAAGGAAAAATCGTCGGTAGTTAATTATTACTTTGAGACAGTTGGAATAGTGGCAGGCGGGCCTTTATGGAAGCACTTTATTGTGTATCATTGACAGGGAGTGAGGGGAATTTTGCTGGTCATGTGGACTCATGGAACGGCATTGGCCAGATGTCTAATGGAAGTGAGCCTCCTTGCACTCAGTCAGGCTCTAGCGACCTTCCACTGGAAATTTCTGTGCCTTTTATGAGAAGCAGCAAAACCCATACTCAAAGGATGTATCCCTCAGGTTTCTGCAATATTTTTTCTGCCCGTTTCCTTATAACTAATTATCCTCGTCAGATTCTCTGTTCCATCATTCGTCTTGTTAGTTAGCATTTTTCGTTGTTGTTGCATATTGTTGTCCATTCCCATGCTAAAGGAAACACACATTTGCCAAAAATATTAATTTGCAAAAGCATATCACTCTTGAACAAAGCTTGTTTTAGCGATTTATACAAACTCCGAATCGCGTTAAGTCTTAAATCTGGTTAGGTCTGTACAATTGTCACTTTCATTATACTATTATTGTCCTCATCTACGGACAAAAAAAATCCACAGCTGCCCGTGACACAACAGTTGTTGTCTGGAAGGGGCCGCAGCATTATTATTGGGCGGCACTATTTCCATACTCATTCCAGGATACCCTATACACCCATACACGCACACACAAAGACACCCTTAACAGTGTCATAGACACTGCCTGGGAAAGAAAGAAGCATCCAGAAGGGGAAGAAGAATCCAAACGAGATATCGCTGGTTGAAAGGGTACGTGAAGTGATTACAAAATGGAGTCAAATTATAAAGAACTTCTCAGTATGAGCGCACTTAGCTGTATGATGTTGCACACCTCTTACTAGATGCATGCACTGATCCGGTTACTTCTCCCGAGGCAAACTGGCACACAGGCACATAACTGTTGTAACTGGTTCTTGATATCACTGATTTTGGCGGTGGGACAGAGTTGATATCCGAGCTGGTCCCTCACATGTTCTACCACGGACACATCTGGGAATCTTGCTGGCCACAAGAGTGTCTCAACGTCACGCAGACAGTTCATAGAGATACATGTCGTACGAGGGCGAGCGTTGTCCTGTTGAAAAATGGCACCATTATACTGTTCACATGAAAGGTAACACGTGATTACGTAGCATGTCCGTGACGTACTGTTGTGGCCTCAGAGTTCTAAACTGTGACCTGAAATCATACACGATGGCTCCTTACACCATGACGCCAGGAGCAACTCCGCGATGCCTATCCAAAACGTTGGAAAGATCGAACCTCACCCCAGGTCGCCATCATACACGGCGACGGCAATCATCCGGGGTAGTTCATAGCCGCGATTCATTGCTGAACACAGTGTGACGCCATTCATCAGCAGTCCAAGCTTCCTAGTCACAGTACTACTCCAAAAGCAGCCGTTTGTGTTGTGGTGATAATGGCAGTGTACCCATGGGATGGTAATTCCCTTGTTGCTAGTCTCCTACCAATGGTGTGGAATTGCACGGAATAATGGAGGGAACTCATTACCTGTTCTCGGAAGAAAGGCACAGATGTGGAGGACTTACGATGTACTTCGTGCACAATACGGAAGCTTCCGTTGTAGTGGCCAGATGTAGTAGGCTGGAGCCTTGACGACGAGTATTCCTGACCTTTGGTTTCGATGCAGTCCGACGTAGGGCCACAAATTAGGATAATGCACCATTGACCAACCGGACAAATGGAGACCCACAATGAGACCACTTGCAAACTCTGGCTAGAGCTGATAACGCTGTCTCACATGAGTACGAGGTATCTCTGTGACCTACGTAGTGATAACTCAACATGTGATGCTATTCACGCCAACTACATATTCTACCAAGCCTTGTAACAACATCCAACACGAACAACACTAACTCTCGCGGCCATTCTACCTACCACAGATAATTGAAATCATACGTATCCGCCGATGGTGCATACACGTACGAAGTTACAATGACATCCGACATCATCTTCCGGATGCTTCGCTTTTTTTGTCAGGCAGTATACAAGTATATCACAGATTTTTCCGTAAATGAAGTGTTTGACTGACGAGAACTGTGTGCAATAGGAACATCATACATAAGGTCTTGGAAAAATGATAACTGAAAAGTTCTCTGATCGTATTACGGTCCCACCTTTCAATCACCGTACGAAAGTCGAAGTATAAGATATTGAGATAAACCGTTGCGGAACAGAAAATCAATTATGGGTACGATCGGTTAGTAGCGGAAAGGCATCAGGACCTGATGAGATACCTGTAACATCCTAGAAATATTGTCCTAAGGAATTTGCTCCCCTTCTAGCAACAATTTATCGTAGTTCGCTGGAGCAACGAAGGGTACCTAACGATTGGAAAAAGTTTAGGTCATTCCCGTCTTCAAGAAGAGTCATAGGACAGATGCACATCATTCAAAAATGGTTCAAATGGCTCTGAGCACTATGGGACTTAACATCTATGGTCATCAGTCCCTAGAACTTAGAACTACTTAAACCTAACTAACCTAAGGACATCACACAACACCCAGTCATCACGAGGCAGAGGGAGATGCACATCATTAATAGGCCTCTATCGCTGACGTCAATCTGTTGCAAAATTATGGAGCATGTTTTACGCTTAAGAATTATGAAGTCCTTGGAGAACGAAAATCTAAGGATCATGATAGTATCAAATCTACTAAGGAAATAGAAAAAGATGATTGCCTCCCCTTTTTGAAAGTTGTCGTTCGTCGTAAAGTTGATGGCACATTAGGATATGCCGTTTGTCGTAAACCTACACATACAAATCTGTATCTACATGGCAGTACTTGCCATCACTCTTCACAGACCATAGGTGCCCTTAAAACCTTAGTGCATAGGGCGCTCTGTATATCCGATAAAGATAATTTGCAAGAAGAGCTCACATACCTCAAGAGCATTTTTAAAGCGAATGGATTTTCTCCGCAACAATTTCGTAGAGCATTCAATGTAAAACCTAGAATGCAGGTATGTGATGGGGAAGAAGATGGTAATTCCTTCAGATCAGTGCGTTTTTGCCCTATGTGGGTGCTCTTTCCTCTAAGACAGGCTATATTCTCGAGAAACACTGTGTTAAGGTGATCTTCCGGCCTTCCAAGAAGATTGCAGCTTTACTCGGCTCTGTAAAGGACGATTTATTGCTTCGTGAGGCGGGTGAGTATCAGATTCCTTGCAGAAATTCTACGGAGTCAAACATAGGTCAAACAACACGCGCCGTTCATGAGAGAAGAGTGAAGCATCGAAAATACACACGCTTATCACAGCCAAACAAGTAAACTGTGGCCGAACGTTGTATTGATACAGGGCATTCCATGAACTACAGTGATGTAAAGATTCTAATACGCCGGCCGGGGTGGCCGAGCGGTTCTAGGCGCTACAGTCTGGAACCGCGCGACCGCTACGGTCGCAGGTTCGAATCCTGCCTTGGGCATGGATGTGTGTGATGTCCTTAGGTTAGTTAGGTTTAAGTAGTTCTAAGTTCTAGGGGGCTGATGACCTTAGAAGTTAAGTCCCATAGTGGTCAGAGCCATTTGAACCATTTGATTCTAACATCCACCTCTTCCTTTTGGGATTTTGGCTTCCAGGAAGCTATAGAGATCAGATTAGCTAATAAGTTAATAAATAGAGATAATGGTTCTAATTTGGACAAAGTATGGAATCCGGTTCTTGCGATGGTTAAACTGCAAAGAAGTCGTCATGGGGTCATCGCCGCCGAACATACATCGACAAGCGAATCGAATGTCTGTAAGCCTTCGCCACAGGCGCCTCGTGTGTAAGCGTATACGCAGGCAGTAAGTAATACACATATTTACTCACTGACACAGACAGACCTGGAGATACAGACTCTCTCTCTCTCTCTCTCTCTCTCTCTCCCTCTCTCACACACACACACACACACACACACACACACACACACGCGCGCGCACACACACATAGACCTCAGCATCCAGAGACTCACAGAACACAGTGACTAATTTCAGGAGCACATCGGTTTTTCCAGAGAAGTGTTTGGGGTCTATGTAGATTGTTGAATCTACATTTTGATTGACCGAAAGACCTATCAGTCCCTATGCCCGGACATGGACGCTCGACATCAGTTCCCGATTTGTTGTACTTAAGTGCAAAGGTGCGAGACATTATGATGGTAGCTCCCAGTAGTGATGGCAGGTTAGCAATTTTGTAGGTCAAAGTAGGGGCGTGGAAAGTGGTGATGCAGAAGAAGCTGTTGTTGTTATTCGGAGGCAGAACTTCTTAAAAATAACTTGCGGTCGGAAGATTTTTAAGAGAAGAATGAACTATATTCTTTCTGTGAGACCTGATGTGCTTAATTTCCTGTAATTGTTGAATGTGTCTTGTTTTGGACGTGGTATTGAGAATTTTTCTTTGCTCAGAATTTTGATGAGAGTGCAGTGGGGAGTTGCGTGGAGAGGTAAGCCTGATAAGCTTTGACCTCTGCTGCGGATGGTGCTCATGTCGCAGTTGTTCCTGTCTGCCTGCTTCTGTAGTAGCTGAAGCTGTTACTGATTTTGCAGTTGACTCTCGTCTGCTTGTTTCAGTTAATTATAGACGAATTACAAAATAGCAGTAAATGACAGGTTTTGGTCTAGTGTATGATTTAAATAAATTGTTTTTACAGTTAATATAATTTTCCTTGTTGATCGCTTGTGTTGTTAATATTTTCGTTAATTACACACCTTAAAGTATTTCAGCTTAAGCCATCATCATAATCTGTCAGAAAACAAAGAGAAAAATGAGGTTTAGTTTCAATTCTGATGGTAGCTTAAGACGCAACACCTTAAGATGTATAATTTAAAAAATAAAGTAGCAAAATTATATTAATTAGTGACAATGATCACAGCCTCATATAACGTTTTATGTCATTTGTAGAACAAATAAGGTATACAGGGTGTTACAAAAAGGTACGGCCAAACTTTCAGGAAACATTCCTCACACACAAATAAAGAAAAGATGTTATGTGGACATGTGTTCGGAAACGCTTAATTTCCATGTTAGAGCTCATTTTAGTTTCGTCAGTATGTACTGTACTTCCTCGATTCCCCGCCAGTTGGCCCAATTGAAGGAAGGTAATGTTGACTTCGGTGCTTGTGTTGACATGCGACTCATTGCTCTACAGTACTAGCATCAAGCACATCAGTACGTAGCATCAACGGGTTAGTGTTCATCACGAACGTGGTTTTGCAGTCAGTGCAATGTTTACAAATGCGGAGTTGGCAGATGCCCATTTGATGTATGGATTAGGACGGGGCAATAGCCGTGGCGCGGTACGTTTGTATCGAGACAGATTTCCAGAACGAAGGTGTCCCGACAGGAAGACGTTCGAAGCAATTGATCGGCGTCTTAGGGAGCACGGAACATTCCAGCCTATGACTCGCGACATGGGAAGACCTAGAACGACGAGGACATCTGCAATGGACGAGGCAATTCTTCGTGCAGTTGACGATAACCCTAATGTCAGCGTCAGAGAAGTTGCTGCTGTACAAGGTAACGTTGACCACGTCACTGTATGGAGAGTGCTACGGGAGAACCAGTTGTTTCCGTACCATGTACAGCGTGTGCAGGCACTATCAGCAGCTGATTGGCCTCCACGGGTACACTTCTGCGGGTCCTTCTGAACTTTATTCAGTCTCGTGAGCACCGAGTTCTATGGCCCTTTGCAATAAACTGATAAAATTACCTATGCAAATAAACAATGAAATACATTTTTTTGCCGGCCGGGGTGGCCGAGCAGTTCTAGGCGCTACAGTCTGGAACCGCGAGACCGCTACGGTCGCAGGTTCGAATCCTGCCTCGGGCATGGATGTGTGTGATGTCCTTAGGTTAGTTAGGTTTAAGTAGTTCTAAGTTATAGGGGACTGATGACCTCACAAGTTAAGTCCCATAGTGCTCAGAGCCATTTTGAACCAAATACATTTTTCTTAGCTCTTGAGTTGCAACGGATGTAATCTTAGTATTCTGTTCTCTGCACAGAAGGCATACAAAATATTCAGTTTTGGCAATTCCGGCCATAACATAGCTTCATACAAATAATGTCAGTAGATTAGTTGATAAATGAATAACCTTGCAAAGGTTCAGTGTTAATTTGGATATTGACTCACCGCTGTGCAATGCTGGCCGCATTAAAGCGTTTCTGATTCTGGCACATTAAATTTTTTCTCACTATGATTGAAAAATCATTTCTTTTAAAAAATATTCATTGAATTTAAACAAACACGACATGGAAGAGGATGAGGTACTGATAAGGGGATATGCTAAGACCGACTTGTTCAGCTCGAAACTTGTATTCAAAGTAGAGTGACTCCTTCACGAAATCTGATATGAAACATTTTACGTTAACTTCAAAATTAGTGAATTTCTCAACTGTTCTACAATTCCCACTTACTGACCTAGTTAACAATACTTGGACTGTTACATGACGAAAGGTCTGACATCGTTTAATAAAATAGATTCCAAAATTTAATTTCCTTGTATGAGGTTTACAAATACACAAAATATTACAGATCGGGGATACCTAATCAACCTATATATTAAATCTGATGGAAGATACTTGGTTCCTACATTCAAGGGACGGTACTGTTAGAATTAGCAAAATCCACATTGCGTTGCTCCATACTTAAAACTAAATAAACAAAATTTCATTACCTTACAAAACTGTATTATGCTGTGTCCATAGGCCGACAGCTAAATTCTCACAGCTAGCCACTAGCTTAAAGTCTTACATCCTACATTTAACAGAGTACAACGCAACTGCTACTGCGTTCTGGGCGCCCTTACTTACAATCGATTCAGCCACTCAGGCAACATCTTTGGTTCAGTGGTGTCAAAGATACAGTCTCTTTAACATGTGATAACCATTTCATGTTATTTTTCATGAAATATTTTACAAAATCGGGCTCCACGTACCGGTGGACCTCTCACAATTTAAGTTAAATACAATAAGAGCTGTTGACATAATTCTTATACAGCAGAAGAGTTTCAGGTGGACCATTGCCACTGGTGGCTGAAGATATGACTTTGGGTTGGAAGATCTGGGTAGAAGTGCTGCTAAACTGGCATTAGGTTTGCTGTGTATCTTCTGACAGAGATTTGCTTCTTTCTTGACTTTCTGGCAGTTTTGCCTTTTGTCGTCTTTGCTTGTACCTTGTTGTTTTTGACTGTCATTTGGGTTGTTTTCTCTGGAATCCATTTTTTAGACGCCAAGTTCTTAATTTTAACGGAGAGGTGTAGCGTGAGGCTACATGCTGTGCTGATTGGTGCCACCTGTAGAATGCAGCAACATTCCTCTTCTCAGGTTTTAGTTTTAAATGTAAGACTGAGCCATATAAAAATACCTATACAGACCACAGATAAAACAAAGGTGAGACCTTTTTTCTCTAAGATGAATTTTTCAGGTGGCAGTGAATCCAAAATTCAAAACTGTTCCCATATGAGTGACGAAGGTGTGGAACGTTACCACCAAGAAATTTCTAAGATGAAAGAGAGGTACCAGGAAATGTGAAATGAATCTGCGATAGCCAGTTACAGTTGGCTATCCATCAAATAATTTCCTGCAATTCTGTAGAAGCTACAGCCACAGAGTTTTACTTCAAGTGACTCTTTCGATGCAGAACATAGCGATTGTAAGGATTTTGAGAGCAATCCTGAAAAATGAAGATGGTGTCCTCTTGGGTAAATTATTCCGGAGGTAAAATAGTCCCCCATTCGGATCTCCGGGCGGGGACTACTCAGGAGGACGTCGTTATCAGGAGAAAGAAAACTGGCGTTCTACGGATCGGAGCGTGGAATGTCAGATCCCTTAATCGTTCAGCTAGGTTAGAAAATTTAAAAAGGGCAATGGATACGACTTATCTTAGAAGAAAGATTAAGGAAAGGCAAACCTACGTTTCTAGCATTTGTAGACTTAGAGAAAGCTTTTGAAAAGTTGACTGGGATACTCTCTTTCAAATTCTAAAGGTGGCAGGGGTAAAATACAGAGAGCGAAAGGCTATTTACAATTTGTACAGAAACCAGAGGGCAGTTATAAGAGTCGAGGGGCATGAAAGGGAAGCAGTAGTTGGGAAGGGAGTGAGACAGGGTTGTAGCCTCTCCCCGATGTTATTCAATCTGTATATTGAGCAAGCAGTAAAGGAAACAAAAACAAAATTCGGAGTAGGTATTAAAATCCATGGAGAAGTAATAAAAACTTTGAGGTTCGCTGATGACATTGTAATTCTGTCAGAGACAGCAAATGACTTGGAAGAGCAGTTGAACGGAATGGACAGTGTCTTGAAAGGAGGATATAAGATGCACATCTACAAAAGCAAAACGACGATAACGGAATGTAGTCGAATTAAGTCGGGTGATGCTGAGGGAATTAGCTTAGGAAATGAGACACTTAAAGTAGTAAATGAGTTTTGCTATTTGGGGAGCAAAATAACTGATGATGGTCGAAGTAGAGAAGATATAAAATGTAGACTGGCAATGGCAAGGAAAGCGTTTCTGAAGAAGAGAAATTTGTTAACATCGAGTATAGATTTAAGTGCCAGGAAGTCGTTTCTGAAAGTATTTGTATGGAGTGTAGCCATGTATGGAAGTGAAACATGGACGATAAATAGTTTGGACAAGAATAGAATAGAAGCTTTCGAAATGTGGTGCTACAGAAGAATGCTGAAGATTAAATGGGTAGGTCACATAACTAATGAGGGCGTGTTGAATAGAATTGCGGAGAAGAGGAGTCTGTGGCACAATTTGACAAGAAGAAGGGATCGGTTGGTAGGACATGTTCTGAGGCATCAAGGGATCACAAATTTAGCATTGGAGGGCAGCGTGGAGGGTAAAAATCGTAGAGGGAGACCAAGAGATGAATACACTAAGCAGATTCAGAAGGATGTAGGTTGCAGTAAGTAGTGGGAGATGAAGAAGCTTGCACAGGATAGAGTAGCATGGAGAGCTGCATCAAACCAGTCTCAGGACTGAAGACCACAACAACAACAACAACAAAATAACTGGAGATTAACTTGCAGCTTAGTAGCAGCTCCGTATTTAGGATCCACAAAAACGTAGACTGCGATAAGATTATACAATTTATCAATTGCAGAAGCAAATCGGACGTCTTTGCCTGTTTGCAGGAGAGGAACGTGACCTGTAAGTTTGCTAATAGTGGATTTCCTATTTATAGTGACTTACAAGGTATAAAGTCTCCCCTTTCGACGCTGTTATCCATAACAATAAAAAGTTATTTTTGTGAGAGAAAAACAAAATACAATAACTTTATTGTTTCTTTTATCACTGAGAACGTAGTTGAAATTAGCCTATAAGAATCGTGTTTGTTATATTGAAGTTAGTGCCAAGCTGCGGACAGTGGCTGCCTTCAGATTAAATGGAACAATACAGTGGAGCACACACTCACATTTTACAGAGACGTAGAAACAGCAGTTTCTCTCCAACAGTTAGTCCCACCAAGGGGTAATGTATCAAGGGTCTAATCAGAGAACAAGCGGTGGAGTAAGCATCATGGGAACGTAATGACGAGACGGGCTCACCTCATGGAAAAACAGCTCACATGTTGCGCTGCGGCTTTATAAAGGGGCGATCAAAAAGTTTCCGTTTGAGGGCGTTGCTGCAGCGTATACGGAACGTAGCGCGACTCCGATGCGGATTTGTAGTACAGAACGTAGGCAAGGGATTAGTGTCATTCGTGGTTTTCCAGCGTGCGTACGGTAAATGCGGAAACGTGAACTACGGAAACGTTGTTACTAAATGCGTCCAAACAGGACCAACGTGTTTTTATTCTTTTCTCGGCTGCCGAAGGACAAACATACCAGAGAACGAAGAATGTGTATGGGCAAGCATGTCTATCGAAAACCATGGTTGTGTAAAGGTGCGACAGGGGGTGGTGCTACATACATCAAGATAAAGTACGTCCTCACGTCGCAAATGTCGTAACGCAGAAGTAACACCAACTCAAGTTGGAGACACTCGAGCACCCGCCCTATACGATTAAGGGGCTCCGGAAAGGCTCAAAATCATGAAAAGTTCAATTTTTACTTTTTTGCGTTTTCTGAATCTGCAGACTATTACCTTTTAATAGATATATAATTTATTCAATTCCGAAGACTACAACTATTTTTAAATTTTTTTTTTGAAATGTGTTCTACATGGGCGTGACCCACTGTGGCGCTGTTAAACTGCTGTCAAATGGTGTTATTATTAACGTCCGTGTTCATCAGGTACATTTTAGTGATGTGAGATAAAGTATGTGTTGTGGCTAACCTGTGATGGTTCAATATATATCGCTGGTGTGATTGTCGATTGTTTCATGTTTATTTACTCTGTCGTTATCTCGAAAATATTCGTAATTAATTCTGTTTCTTGAGTCTCTGTTTTGTTGAAGTATAATAATGAGTAAAACTAAAGTTATTAGAAATCCTCTGAAGGCTTTTAAGAAAAGGAGAAATGTTGGAAAGCCAAAGGTATGTGTTATTACTGTAAACAATAAAGACGATAACCAAGTGAGTGAACCTAACCTCTCAAGTACACCTGCCCATAGCAGTCAAAGTGGGAAAGAAAATACTTCACAGAAGAAGCTTGGTTCAATGAGTGAAAACTATGAATGTTTTATGGACGAATCGGATGTGAATGAAATATTTGATATGTCGGTTCTCAAAGGAATTTTTTCAAACTGTGTAAGATGTATTCATTGCAGTGAAGTTGGTCTGGAACTCTTTATAATAAAGCACGTAGGACTTGCTAGTGAAATACAACTGAACTGTGATAAGTTGTTCATACATGACCACCTTTTGGAACAGTGTTGCAGTAACTGCAACTGAAGAAAATGGTAGCAAAATATACGAACACAACAACGAGCGATGCTTGCTTTAGACAAGGAACGCCTTCGGGCTGCAGACAGGGCTGTAAAGAGTCTAGAAATACAAGCAAGAGTAAACAGGAGGAGGAACAAGAGGAAGCTGGAGGAGGAGTTTGCAGAGGATGAAGATAATCCATCCTATGGACCTGGAATGCACTAAAAAGTTAATCCAATCTTTGTCGCTCGATTCCCAAAACTTTTATTTTCTCATACTAATTACATGTTTTCTAAGGATCTTCCAAACATATTTGTTTCAAAGTTTCAGTAAATGTTACACAGTACCTTCTGCATAATTTAACACAGCCTTTTTCCAAAAAACTGTATATTTTTGAATATATAAATAAAAAATTGCATAACAAACGTTGTGAATTTTCATTACAATTGAAAAAAAATCATCTTTAATAACTGAACTAAAATTTTGTAAAATCCCTGTGTTAAGTTGTAGCCCATATTCCAATAAATAATCTGTAAAAAGTTCAACTTCCTACCTCAAATACTTTGTGAGGAAAGATGTAATTTATAAGCGTTATTTTAACATTGCAAGTATAGGGCGTTCCGGAGCCCCTTAACGCGCCTCCGGTCCATTGGAAAAGGCCTTGAATGGTCGACGATTGCTGTCGGACGAGGATGTGCAGCAGGCAGCTACGGGCTTCTTCAAGCAACAGGACGCGGTATGTAACCAACGGATTTCTTCAAACTTGTGCGTCGGTGGGATGATTGCCTCTGTGCTCACGGCAATTTTGCTGGATTGACATCCCAATTCTGGACTGTACAGCCTGCGAACGGAAAACTTTGGTTGCCTCTTACAGTTTCGCCAATCAAATTTGTCACTTGAGTGGCTCTCCCACCACCTGGCTCAGGATGCCAGCTCAAACAGGGGTGACTATAAGGAAGCACCCCAATTGTTGCCTTAGATAACACCTCTCACAGGTTCCCAGGCGCAGCCACATACTGCCGAAAGGAGCAGACGTGCCTAGTGTGCTGTACCATTGGCGCGAGGCTGTCGGGAAAGCTGGTATCCTTCGACCTAACGGCCACAAATGGAACCCTTTTTACCTGCTCTTATTTCCAACTTAAGTGTTAATTTATGTAAATGTGCCAAAGGTGTCGGGCCTACTGGGACGAAATTGGACGTGGGAGGCAGGAGTGACTAGCTCTTCTGGTAATTTACAATTACACTACTGGCCATTAAAATTGCTACACCGCGAAGATGACGTGCTACAGACGCGAAATTTAACCGACAGGAAGAAGATGCTGTGATATGCAAATGATTACCTTTTCAGAGCATTCACAAAAGGCTGGCGCCGGTCTCGACACCTACAACGTGCTGACATGAGGAAGGTTTCCAACCGATTTCTCATACACAAACAGCAGTTGACCGGCGTTGCCTGGTGAAACGTTGTTGTAATGCCTCATGTAAGGAGGAGAAATGCATACCATCACGTTTCCGACTTTGATAACGGTCGGATTGTAGCCTATCACATTTGCGATTTATCGTATCGAGACACTGCTGCTCGCGTTGGTCGAGATCCAATGACTGTTAGCAGAATATGGAATCGGTGGTTTCAGGAGGGTAATACGGAACGCCGTGCTGGATCCGAGCGGCCTCGTATCACTAGCAGTCGAGATGACAGGCATCTTATCCGCGTGGCTGTAACGGATCGTGCAGCCACATCTCGATCCCTGAGTCGACAGATGGGGATGTTTGCAAGACAAGAACCATCTGCACGAACAGTTCGACGACGTTTGCAGCAACATGGATTATCAGCTCGGAGACAATGGCTGTGGGTACCCTTGACGCTGCATCACAGACAGGAGGGCCTGCGATGGTGTACTCAACGACGAACCTGGGTGCACGAATGGCAAAACGTCATTTTTTCGGATGAATCCAGGTTCTGTTTACAGCATCATGATGGTCGCATCCGTGTTTGGCATCATCGCGGTGAACGAACATTGGAAGTGTGTATTCGTTATCAGCATACAGGCGTATCACCTGGCGTGATGGCCATTGGTTACACGTCTCGGTCACCTCTTGTTCGCATTGACTGCATTTTGAACGGTGCACGTTTCATTTCAGATGTGTTACGACCCGTGGCTCTACCTTTCATTCGATCCCTGCGAAACCTTACATTTCAGCAAGATAATGCACGACCGCATGTTGCAGGTCCTGTACGGGCCTTTCTGGATACAGAAAATGTTCGTCTGCTGTCCTGGACAGCACATTCTCCAGATCTCTCACCAATTGAAAACGTCTGGTCAATGGTGCCCGAGCAACTGGCTCGTCACAATACGCCAGTCACTACTCTTGATAATCTGTGGTATCGTGTTGAAGCTGCATGGGCAGCTGTACCTGTACACGCCATCCAAGGTCTGTCTGACTCAATGCCCAGGCGTATCAAGGCCGTTATTACGGCCAGAGGTGGTTGTTTTGGGTACTGATTTCTCAGGATCTATGCACCCAGACTGCGTGAAAATGTAATCACATGTCAGTTCTAGTATAATATATTTTTCCAATGAATACCCGTTTACATCTGCATTTCTTCTTGGTGTAGCAATTTTAATGGGCAGTAGTGCATTATTTTTAACTGGACAATTTAAATTTGGTACTGTAAGGAGAAGCAGTCATAATTAATTCACGTGAATGGAATCGTTATACTCCATCCATTAGTTCCTCGAATCGGTCGTTACTTACTATTTGGTATATTTACGTTATGTATTTTTAAAGAGATGTGGGCAGTTGCAGTCTCTCGCAGACGACGTGCTACACGTTGTTTTCGTCTAAGTTACAAAGACGATCGAAAGTGTTATCGGCTAGTGTAGTTAGCGCCAGAGTTTCTAAAGTGTGTAGCCAAGTTGAAGTTGCCTCGCAAACGTCCCCCATGGGCGCCTCACTCTATACACCGCACGTAATAGAGTCCTGCGCCGGGGTGGTGCGGGGGTGGTAGGAGGGGCGGGCGGCAGGTGAGCGGCTCTCCGTGGAGCAGCTGCACGTCTAATAAGAAATAGTAGCGCGCCGGGCCGCACCGCGCCGAGCCACGGCAGCCAGCGCGCAGGCGGCTGGCGCGCTAGCGTGAAAAGGTGCGGGCTGGCGAGAGCAGCAGTGGTGAGTGCGCAGACATTTTGGAGAGGAGCGAGCACGCGCACGCTCGCCTGGAAAGCGCAGTGTCGCGTATTGATCTGCGGCGGCGGCGGCGGCGGCCGGCACGCCCTGCACCTCGCCACGCTTGCACCCCTGCGCTATCTGCCACTGCCATCTGCCCTTGTCTCATCACCCGTCTAAAATAAGCCATTTCTCGCCACGC
Source organism: Schistocerca americana (assembly GCF_021461395.2). Lineage (NCBI taxonomy): Eukaryota > Metazoa > Arthropoda > Insecta > Orthoptera > Acrididae > Schistocerca > Schistocerca americana. The sequence goes on along the minus strand of NC_060130.1, from coordinate 374,607,863 downwards.
GACACTTTCGTAGCTGCTCTTTTCATTTACTTTTCCGGTGAAAGGGAGTAGCGGCTCTGCAACGTTCCTTTCCCTCAACAACTACCTATATCTAGATGACCGTTCTACAGGTGACTCCTAACTGCTTGGAAGAAGGTTCGTGGAACCACTTTCGCACTGTTTCTCGATCGTTCCACTCTACAACAGCACGTGGAAAAACGAACACCTAAATCTTTCCTTGAGAGCACTAATTCATCTTCTTTAATTACAATGATCGTTTCCTCTGTTGGTAGCAGTCAACAAAATATTTTCGGGTGAGAAAGTAGGTGGTCGAAATTTAGTGAAAAGCTATAGCCACAGCGAAATACGCCTTCGTTGTAATAACTGCCACCCCAACTCGCGTATTTAATGCGTGAAACTCTCTCTTCTGTTCCGCCAAACGCAAAACGTGCTGCCCATTTTTGAACTTTTTTGATGTCCACCGTCAATCCTGGTAAAGATCCCATAACACGTAGCAGTACTCCAGAAGAGGATAGACAAGCGTCGTGTAGGCAGTCACTTTATTAGATGGAAAACACTATGAGGGTCGTTCAATAAATAATGCCCCACAACCTTTTTCTCAGAACGTATTTAATTCTTAATAAATAGAATTTTCGACAATATCAATCAACATTTCTTATGCACGGTTTTTGTATGAGGGTATGCTGAAAGATGATGTTTCCGAACTTTTTATTCTATTATCAGTTACGGTTGAGGTATTACACGTCATGCATATTACTCGGTCGACTTTCCTGTATCGCTGACGAAGGTTGTAACCCTCTGCCGCTAGATGTCTCCGCATTGTAGTGTGTAACGCAACTACGTCGGCGCGTGAGAAACAGCGTGCCGTAGTCGAGTTTGAAACCGCAGAAAACGTGACACCTACAAAAATCCGTAGAAGAATGAAAGCTGGGTACGGTGAGGATTGAATCGACATTAGTAATGCGCGACGTTGGGCTGTTCGTGCCCGTAATGAATGAAACGATAGTGCTAAAAGCAACTTGGCCCGACTTGATTTTTATCTGGTTTCCAAAACTTAAAGAACACCATCGAAAACTTTACTTTGTAGTGATGAAGCAGTGCAAGCAGACGGCACGTTGTGGCTCCATCAACAAAGTCAAACTTTCTACACTGACGGTATCAACAAATGGGTCTCTCGTTGGGAGAAATGTTTTTATCACCAGGGTGACTTTGCTGAGAAATAAATATGTAGACATGAAGAATAAAGATGTAGAATATCAGTAACGTTCGTTTCATTTAAAAAGCTTTAAAAGTTTTCACAAAAAAAAATCGGAGGCTTTACTTTTCAGCACACTCTCGGACGTAGTCGCCATCACGTTCTATGGACCTACACCAGCGTTGTGTAAGGGTATGTATTCCCTTTAGATAAAAGCTCTTGTCCAGCCGTATTTTCACTGCGTTAAATACGCTCTCATCTTCTTCAAAGTATGCTCCACTTCGAGAATCCTTAGATGTCCCAAACAAATGGAAGTCCTAGAGAACCATATCTGGGATAGAGGGTGAGAGATCGTGGAACTCAGTTTCTACATTTCCTGGCGCATTAATTCTATTCATTCGCCGTCCAGCAGTACTCCTAACAACTGCATCTTTACCATACACTGCATACAAACATTTATGTGTGTTCACCACGGTATCTTTTATCGCAACCAAGAATTCAATTACAGCACGTTACTTGTAACAAGTGTCTTGCGTAAACGTCAATTTGATGGTTCACTACGGCTCTGCTACGAGTCGGATCGAAACGCCGCACACGCACGGAAAAAATATAAAATTTGAATCATCTAAAAGGGCACAAATCTCCCCCCATAGGTGGTTCATTCTATCCACTGCACATAATAGCGTCCAAGGCTGTAAAAGAATTTGGGGCATTCTTTATAGAACGACCCTTTTACATCCTCAGTTGACCGCGTTTTCTGTTAACGTATTACCCGTCACGGCTGTGGTTAATGTCGCGGAGGTGTTGAATCACGTAACAAACTGTTTAAATATGGAGCATGTATGCTGTATAGCGAAGCATACATATTCCATTCGCAAATGGAGCGCACGGAGAACGATTACCGGTACCGCCAAATTTATCTAATATCATCATCTCGGTCAATTACAGCTCGTTACATAGTAATTGCGTTTGGTTCCTTACCCCCATTTATCTGTGTGTCTGTATTACACAGAAAATATCTGCACAAAAATCCAGATGTCAACGGTATGCGCTGTGTATCTTCTTCGGAGGAAAGTTTGTTCCACTAACTCACGGAACTTTTTTTTTGACAATAGTAATATCAACTTTACATTTAGCCCTCATGCTTGCATGTAGTACTGATCTGTTCTGTCTAGTGCTTATTTTTCGGGCAGTCTTAATTGCACTTAACGCTGATAGACAGGTATCAAATGAGCCACCAGGGACCACGGGTCCTCTACACCAAAAAATTTAAAACACACCCAGAATATTTTCCGCGGAGTTTCGGATCACACTGTAAGTGTCGAGGTAAGCTCCCTGAATCTGTCAATAAGATTTTTATTCTGCCGTCTCTAGTGGAAGTTTTTCGAAAATTTCTGTGCCACCTTAACTTTAATGTGTGTCGCTCTTCCGCTGCTTTCAGTGAACTCATACACAAGGTGCATGTTGGCCAGCTCTTCACAAGCTAACATATCCATACTGCCGTGTATCACATACAACGTATGGCACTGTCAGAAAAAACAAACCCGACACTGAACGGAGCAGTACTGAATGCAAGTTCGAGGGCGGAGAGTAAAGTGGACGTCACTGTTGTCAACAGCATGTTCCGTGAGTGAATGTCAAAAGTTTGTTTCCGATCAAGAAACAATGGATACGGTCGAGATTTTCAATGCTGTGCTGATATTTTCAGTGGAATGGAGACACATTAATAGGTGAGGGTAGGAAACGAAAGAAATGCAGTTACCCTGTAACGAACCACCTGAGTCTACGGGTCCCTTTATAACAAAATAATCAGAAAATACTCCTGAACGTGCTCCGAATTTTTTTTCGGCGGAGTTTTCTTGCATTGTTTCTTGACTTGTACGGGAACATTGGCTCTCTGAACTCTGTCAGTAAGGTCTCTCTTGTTCCGTCTCTCATAGACGTTTTTTGAACTTTTTTTTGACACTCTAAGACTAAATGATCAAACAATAGTTGACTCAAACAGTTCTTTACTGGACCATCTCTATCTCTACCGTTAGTCCGACTAGTTAAGGGCAACATCCACGAACAAAACTGGAAAATTAGTTGGACAAGATTTCTGTAAGTGATCATTGTCGTGAGCAAATTACACATCATTACGACCTTCCACTAAACCTCATTCAGGTATCTGCCTCCATTATTCACAGGGTACTGTAGAAATTTCACCATAAATCGGTCCGTACTGATAGCCATTGGCGGTTGATGCTTGTTACAATTTCCACCGATTATCGATCGCGTAGTCGAATGATATTAGGTCTTTTCTTCGATTTACTCATATTTCATTACATTTGCAGTAAGGACGGAAGATTAGGGTTTACCGTTCCGTCGCCAACGAGGTCATTAAAAAAGAACACAGACTCGGAATGTTTGAAGGATGGAGAAGGAAATAGACCGTACTCTTTCAAAGGAACCATCACGGCATTTGCCTGGAGAGAATTAGGGAAATCATGGAAAACCAAATCTGGATGGCAGGACGCGGATTTGAACCGGTATTATTCCGAATGCGATTCTAGTGTTCTAACACTGTGCCACCTCGCTCGGTTATTGCATTTGTTTGTTCTGAGGGTCGTCTGTGAGTCTTTGATTCAAGTGTTTATCACCTTAAAATCTTCATACACTTCGTCTGCTAACAGCCTCATGGAGATGGACAGTAACGATCCTATAACTCATCACTGAGGTACACTGGACGCTATTGACGCTTCTAATGATGTCTCCTGATTAAAAAGTTCTACTGATTTCCGTTTGCTAAGAATTTTTCAGTCAGACCACACAACTATTCAAGTAGTCTGTAAACATGTGATATTTTTACCAGGCAAGTGTGTGTAACTGGCTCGAATGATTTACGGAACGTAAGAAACAGGTGCTCACTCTGTGGGTCGGTGCGTTGGTTTGGTGGCGTTAAGTACCAACCACACTAATTCTAAGATTTGTGTGGTTTCGCCGTCGTGACTGATAGGCCCTACGTCTTGGGGTGCCAAGCTCGATTCATGATTCCATTTTCATACCTTATATGTCGACGACTGACCTAGTCATCTTCCTGAGTTGCTGTAGGCTATGGTATCATGCGAGCTCTCTACTTAAACTGCGACCGGATATCATTAGTTAAGTGGAATGTTTGTTTTCTGAAATCTATATCACCAAGTAAGATGCTGTAATGACAAGACGTGTTGATAAGGAGCAAGGTGTAATCACTGTCTGACCACCTTAATGTTGATTTTCTGTTATTCACCTCTGCACTTTTTCTAAATCATTAGCAATATAGTCAGCAATCATTCATAAGTTCATCCATTCATTGCAGCAGATGAAGATAACTTTGTCAGTCTTCGAAATATCTGCTATGAAGAACTGAATTATCAATCAAAAGAAATTCCGCCCATTATATTGTCACTAGTACGTCAAGATATGAAATCAGTTCTTAGTTGAAAGACATCGGCGGCTCATGAACAGGATCGGTTTTCCAGGTTGTCCATATGCATCAAAGGTAATGAACGACGCAGTTTTCTGTGTCCAGTTACTTATCGCCTGTAATACGCACATTGCTTAACGCGTCGTTGTGCGTTTTCAAGTTACCTGGAAAACGTATATTTGGATGGAGATAAGGGTGTTTCAGACCAGTTTTTTATGAAAATGTGTAGCATTTCGTAAGAGGAAATCAGATTTAGGGCTGAGATGCTCTGCTCAACTTCTCTGCAGCCCTACAGATATTCAAAATAAATCCTGCACACGCGTTCGAAGAAATCCATAATTAACGGCACTGAAAGAACAGTATTTGAAGTCTTCTATGAAAGAGAGTTAGAGTTTCTAACTGCATCAAGGTGTAAAAGATAAATTACAAATTCTCTAGATAACTGAATTTTTTTGTAAGGTTTGTCCGCCCTCGATGGTGCATTATTAGCTAAGTCTTTCTTTGATACCATTAGTTTGACAGCGTAATATTCGACTGAATGTCTTTTTTGTGCTTGAAATACGCAACAAAGGGCTTCTGGATCAGTTATAGTGTATGGTACGATAACGTATGATTTTCGTCTGATACTACTGATCCCTTTTATAACGTATAAATGGTAATTAGAATCTTATTCAAATATAGGAATATTATTTTCATAAAATTAATACGGGTATGAAAACATAAACTTTATTTTCACGTATAAGGCTAATGTTTTAAATGATTGCGCCGCAGGTCCAGAAGTTAGAAAAAACTGAACGTGTTTGTAAGCGATCGAAGCTTTGGGAGAAAAAGGATTCTTAATAAATGCGACTTGTTGCATCACAGCGTGGCCAGAATGTGGCGCGACGGATGATTGACGAGTTCGCAGGAGTGCAACAGTTCGGCCCATGTTCACGTCACAGCACCCATAGAAAAAGGTCTCTACCTGAATAAATATGAGCGTTTTCTAAACAAGATGTAAAGCTTTGGAAATAACAGAACAGTTTTCTTTTTTCGCTCTTGAATGAAACGTGTCGCTTGTTAAAGGAAAAAAGATATCATAGCTGAGGAGCACTTACATCAATTATTGCTATGTTAGCGGATACTGCAAATGTTCGCTCTCAATATTAATAGAGAGCAGACGTCTCCTCTTGACACACAGGTGAAGAAGTTCAGGAAATTCTTTCGCCGCTGTGATCCCTTATGAGGAAAAGCATTATCTAGAACTTTTGACAAACGCTTCTGTGTCGTTCCGTTTGGAGCAAATTTAATATATAAATTTCTGGTAATTCAGCTTGCATATAACGAAACACTTTTCACCTTATTAGGGCACCATCAAATAGAAACTCCACAAAGATGCTTCTGTGTAATATAACTAATGCTCGAAATTTAATTAAATTTAAAATGTGTAGATTATTTGCACAAAACAAGAGACAAGAGATGTCATATCCAGAGCTCTTAAAGAGTGTGTTTTGAATTACATTACAATAGAACCTCACTTAATAATTATTATTCCAAACGGACACTAGGAGTGGGGCGTAATGGGGGTGACCGTGAAGGGCAAAATCTCTTACAATCGCTCCCATCAGCGACTGCGCCGAGTAGTGGAAAATATTTACATACTATGGTATGGTACAATTGTACGTCATATACATTAAAGTAGATATCAACTCAGGAAACGCAGATATCAAATTCCAGCAAAAATGGTTCAAATGGCTCTGAGCACTATGGGACTTAACTTCTAAGGTCATCAGTCCCCTAGAGCTTAGAACTACTTAAACCTAACTAACCTAAGGACATCACACACATCCATGCCCTAAGCAGGATTCGAACCTGCGACCGTAGAGGTCGCGCGGTTCCAGACTGTAGTGCCTAGAACCGCTCGGCCACCACGGCCGGCAAATTCCAGCACAAATATCACTTGTGGAATTACAATTGACACAAGGATAGCATATACGTTCAACGGAAAGTATCAAAATCTAATCTCGGTGGAATTACACGTGGACGTTAAACTGCAGTTCACAGAAGAAATGAGTAGACAGTATATTACTGTATACACAATGTATGAAAAATATTACAGCACAACAAATAGGTATCCTATTTATAGCACTACGATTGTATGACCACAAGATGTACGTGTTAAATGTAAAAAAGGATAAAGAGTTCTTCTTATGGGGCAGCCGCAACTGTATAAGTCCGTTTCGTAAACTCAAGGAATCTCACACAGCTGCTGGATCAAAAATCTTTTACTGTATACAGGGCCGATTTCGGAACAATTAAAGTTTCGTCATGTGGTGTAAAAAATAAACTCACTTAATCATCTGCAGTCATCCCCAACTCAGTGTTGTCATGGAACCAAAACGATAAAAGAGGGGGTATAAATTATATAGAAAACGTTCCCCTGTGCTGCGCGACAGGGAACACATACCTAGCGCACCTCAATATGTTCCCCCTTTTATCCTTTTGACACGAAACTTTTGGTTTCATGACAACACTGGGTGAGGATGACCTCAGATGGTTAAGTGATTTTATTTTTTACAACACATGATGGAACTTAAATTGTTCCGAAATCGGTCGTGCGGAGAATAAAAGATTGTTGATTAAGTTGCTGTGTGCGATTTCTTCATTTTACAAAACGGATTTACACAGTTGTTGCTGCCACATAAGAAGAACTCTTTATTATTTTTACATTTAACACATACATATTATGGTCATACAATCGTCATGCTACACTCCTGGAAATTGAAATAAGAACACCGTGAATTCATTGTCCCAGGAAGGGGAAACTTTATTGACACATTCCTGGGGTCAGATACATCACATGATCACACTGACAGAACCACAGGCACATAGACACAGGCAACAGAGCATGCACAATGTCGGCACTAGTACAGTGTATATCCACCTTTCGCAGCAATGCAGGCTGCTATTCTCCCATGGAGACGATCGTAGAGATGCTGGATGTAGTCCTGTGGAACGGCTTGCCATGCCATTTCCACCTGGCGCCTCAGTTGGACCAGCGTTCGTGCTGGACGTGCAGACCGCGTGAGACGACGCTTCATCCAGTCCCAAACGTGCTCAATGGGGGACAGATCCGGAGATCTTGCTGGCCAGGGTAGTTGACTTACACCTTCTAGAGAACGTTGGGTGGCACGGGATACATGCGGACGTGCATTGTCCTGTAGGAACAGCAAGTTCCCTTGCCGGGCTAGGAATGGTAGAACGATGGGTTCAGTGTCCCCTCGACGATCACCAGTGGTGTACGGCCAGTGTAGGAGATCGCTCCCCACACCATGATGCCGGGTGTTGGCCCTGTGTGCCTCGGTCGTATGCAGTCCTGATTGTGGCGCTCACCTGCACGGCGCCAAACACGCATACGACCATCATTGGCACCAAGGCAGAAGCGACTCTCATCGCTGAAGACGACACGTCTCCATTCGTCCCTCCATTCACGCCTGTCGCGATACCACTGGAGGCGGGCTGCACGATGTTGGGGCGTGAGCGGAAGACGGCCTAACGGTGTGCGGGACCGTAGCCCAGCTTCATGGAGACGGTTGCGAATGGTCCTCGCCGATACCCCAGGAGCAACAGTGTCGCTAATTTGCTGGGTAGTGGCGGTGCGGTCCCCTACGGCACTGCGTAGGATCCTACGGTCTTGGCGTGCATCCGTGCGTCGCTGCGGTCCGGTCCCAGGTCGACGGGCACGTGCACCTTCCGCCGACCACTGGCGACAACATCGATGTACTGTGGAGACCTCACGCCCCACGTGTTGAGCAATTCGGCGGTACGTCCACCCGGCCTCCCGCATGCCCACTATACGCCCTCGCTCAAAGTCCGTCAACTGCACATACGGTTCACGTCCACGCTGTCGCGGCATGCTACCAGTGTTAAAGACTGCGATGGAGCTCCGTATGCCACGGCAAACTGGCTGACACTGACGGCGGGGGTGCACAAATGCTGCGCAGCTAGCTCCATTCGACGGCCAACACCGCGGTTCCTGGTGTGTCCGCTGTGCCGTACGTGTGATCATTGCTTGTACAGCCCTCTCGCAGTGTCCGGAGCAAGTATGGTGGGTCTGACACACCGGTGTCAATGTGTTCTTTTTTCCATTTCCAGGAGTGTATAAAATGGGTACACCAATTCGTTGTGCTGTAATATTTTTTATACAATCTGTGCACAGTAATATGCAGTCTACTCATTTTTTCTGTGAAGTGCAGTTTAACGTCCACATATAATTCTACGTGGAAATTGTTCAAGTTGTTAGACACAGCTTGTCCTAAAAATATCCAATGACATTTAGCCTGATGATGACTTTTTAGTGGAGACTAGCGGCTATTGAGGTGGCAGGAAATCGCTAACATCTTTACGGAATCACTCTTCACCTGCAGTGAAATTTTTTTACGGGAAGAATACACCGAAAGAAACACAATGTCAAAATATTACGTGCTAAGACGCAAACAAATTTAGAAATTGCCAAATGCGTAGCTCGTCTAACGTCTAGACAGATATACACTCCCGCCGTAACTGCAGCAGACAGCAAATGCGCAACTTGGCGGACATATATCCTTGGTTAATACCACATCGGTAAACTGATAACACTGCTCAATGCAAAAGTAATTCGTAAAGCGAATTTCGTTTCCCGTTGACAGTTTCTCTGATACAGCTGTTCACAGTTACTATTAGCCCGAATTTGCAACCCATTTAATATTCATTATACTAGCAGCTGCGTTTGCGGTATGGGTAAGTGTTAACAATGTAAATAATACTGATACAATTTTCTTCGTAATTCCTTCTTCGTATATGCTTGCTAATGGCATTTGTATTTGTGGAGATTCCACAGTTTCATACTAATTTCCAGTTAATGTTTCCTATCTTGCAAAGATGAAATATGAAGAATGTGGAATATAATCCAAACGCCTATTTCTGTTGAAGACCTATATACATGTTATTTATTATCTAATTTCTTGGACATTCATTAGAATTATGTATATCTCTCGTTAGAAATTGTGTAAATATTAGAAGAAGCAGGAAGTAACCCAAATGATTCCGTGAACGGTGATTGTGTGTCCAGAACTGAAACAGAGTACTTTTCCAGGCCAAAGAAAACATGTACAATAATAGCTTTCAATGAAAAAGAAAATACTAAAAATTTTTTGTTTGAGTAAAGGAGGGAGAAACCACATAAGATCAATGTGCATAGTAGGTTTTGTTTCGTAAAATCTGAAAATGAAATGTATAAATGGAAGAAAGATCTACACGAAGTACGAAATATGCGCCAACATGACTCACAAAAGGTGAAAGAAAAATTATTTCAAAGAAGTAGAACTGCTTTTGAGAGACAATGCACCGTTATCGAGGGAGATCTACGAGACTGGGCGCTCTGAATTGAAAGTGATATGAATATTAATGATTTCCAGGCTTCTTCGACCTAGTTAAACAGATTCAGAAAATTATTTGGAAAAGGGAAACGTAAAATTACGAAGTTTACCTATGTAAACGTGTAGAAAAGATGTCTTTAATAGATGATACTACAGAGAAAAGAAGTGTGCGAACCACTGTTACAGCTGACGTGGAGACGAAGCTTTTGTTCTCCCCTAAAATGCTGTGTATAAAGCCAATCAATCAGGTTTCGTTCAAGAACTGTGTGCAAACTGCACCTTATGATTTCGAGCGAAAAACAGACAGAGTCGCTTGTGCAGTGGATTACTGTTTCCGCAGCTTTATATCTGTCTTCAGGGACATCAAATCAAATTAGGACCAAATTTTTTTTTTTTAAAAAAGGATTGTTTACTTGCAAATATCTTGTAATCAACTCAGCAAAATCTGGAAAAATGGGAGGCAATAATTTTGAATCTTACACTTTACCATTTGCAGAAAATAATTCATTGTTTTTGTTTGACTCTTGGCCTACACCTAGTGATAACTCTGTCTTTAGGAGTACGACGAAAAGATTGTTAATATAATTCGGGTCCGATCCTGATCTAATAGTGTGATTCAGCCTCTCGATAAAAAAATTTGAATTGTGTAAATCTTTTTCTGAAAATTGTCAGACAACGTATTTTCCAGTAGCTCTTTGTCATTTCAGGTTTACCAGCGGAGGATTATTGTTAAATTTCAGTCAGTTGTGCAACGTCGGTTTGGATCACACGTTTTACGAATTTGATCAAGTATGTCTAGTACACAGCACAATATGCAAAACAACGCCCACTACAATTTATTTCTCCATAACATTTCTGTCTAGATAAAACTAATAAGTACTGTATAGTGTCTGACTGCATTAATTTCTCCTTTATATGGTGTGACTGGTGTAACCAAATGATTTGTTTTCGTCATCCAGTAGACGCTTCGCATATTTTTGATGACTACTGGGAATAAACAAGGAAATGTTTCATTGTTAGTAAAATATACATTGTTCAAAAATTATTGTAAGAACTGTGCTACAGGAATTGTTGTAAAATATTTAACGTCAACAAATTATAATCCCGATTAATGTAAATTGTCTGTAATGAAACATCAAACATTTCCTTTACTAGTCACACATGCAACAATTTCATCTGCAACAGTTTAGCTGTCGATATGAGCTACAAGTTATTCTAAAAATTAATGATTTGCGACATATATGATTTGGTTTAAGTGCTTAAAATTCGCGTTTGTGCACTTTGGGCTTCGCGCTAAGCCGCGCCACGTTCTCTTGCAACGGCTGTATCTGCTTATTTACCTATTCGCTTGCTAGGCAGGAAGGACTGTACGGACCGCTGTTATAGGCGGTTTATCATGTGACAAAAAATTAGTAACTTCAATATTTTTAAAAATACTTGCAGCGCACCTTAGCAGCTTGAGGATGCATTTCTTTCGGTGTATTCTTTCTGTGAGACAAGTTTCAGGGTAGATTTCGACATGTCGGATTGGACCATTCCCTTGTAACTTCTTTCTCTTCAGCCGGTGGTAGTTATGGACCAAACGCGTCAGGTCGAAATTATTCAGTGATGTATGGGACAATGGTAAAGTTTCTTAATCTCTATGTCATATGTTTACACTCCATTCTCTGAAAGAGCGAACTGGGGAATGATTGGGATATCAAAGCTGCATTCCATGAGAGCAGGGTTCAAATTGTCGCCCGGACATCTAGATTTATGATTGCCGTGGTTTCCCTAATTCATGTAGGTGAATGCTGGAAAAGGACACCCTCGATTTCCTTCCATATCTTTGTACAAACCGATCACGGAGTCAATGGAATATTACTCCCCAATGAAATATTTGTTTCATTGACTATGATGCCAAGTTTTCTAAGCCAGGAACAGGTACCAATTACATCATACCAAAGATTATAACGATTCTCATCTCTCTAACGTACATTGATTAGTTTGAATTTTTCCCAACGTTTGATTTTTATTTTTTAGTCTATGGAAGCCAATCGACAGAAATCGCCGTGTTTATGACAATCTCGTTGAGTCCACTGTTGATTAGTTATTTGTTTTCTGAAATCTGTACCAAATGCGTAATAGCTATGGTGATACATATATTTATTCAGAGTCGGTTACACCTTTTATCGGCATATCATTACACTGAGCGACCAAATGTTACGGCTAGGCACGATGACACGAGTCGGTCGTCGCATGCTGGGACCTATGCGGTGCATTTTTCTCTCTACAGTCCTGTCAGATACAGGTTCCTGATATCGTGAATTCAAACCCGCTGCGGTCTGACTCATGAGATCGTCGACCGGCCAGTAGGATTCTGCAGAGTTGACGCACCTTCCATTTGTCAAACACTCGATCTCGCCCAGTGCCAAGGTTTACTCGTGTGGCAACACTGTCCCTGCGATATTGAAGAAGCTCCCGAAGCACTACTGATCTCGGAAATTCTTATGTAATCTCAGATGTGCTATAACCCATGCGCTTTGCGCCAGTTGTCATCCCACGTTCAAAGTTGGTTCAGCCATGTTGACCACACATCTGTCAACATCAGATTGTGTTCATTTACCGTGCCTACACTCACGGCATACGCCGCATCTAACCATAGCATTCGCGTGTAATGCACGCCCGTGATCAAATGAGACAACACATCTTGTGTCTTACGCCTAGTCGATTTACGTCCACGCCCAGAGTTCATTTTGGCTCCATGCTCTTCTTATTTCCTCCTCATTTTGTTCTCGGCGTTTACAGTGTGATTTTATTGATAATTTTCTGTATATTTTAAACGACTCGCCGTATGTAATTAAATTTTTTTTTGGTCTTAACCACCACTTAATATACGGGCTCTTTGCAGACAGACTGTGCAACTAGCATTTCGAACTTGATTGTACGCTCTTTCAAATTAAGTATTCGGTTTGTAAGCATAGTTCTATAATGTGCGAACCAGGCCTCTCTTACACGGACGTATACTTTCCAGAAATATATAAACCTTTTTTATGTTACCCGATAAATATTTATATTTTCGGTAAAAACAGTTATGGAAGTGTTACGTTGGTGATTTCATTCAATTAAAAAAATGTTGTGTTGTCCTAAAAAATAACGCTCGAGCAGCAATAAATTCCATGGAATATTTCCTAATGTGACGAGAACCATGCTCTTAGCAAATATTGAGGAATACTGTCATGTGGAGTTTGTTTACCGCAAGACAACACACATCCGAAGATTGCATGTGATATACAGGAATGGTCACTGTCCCTCGGATGGGAAACTGTGGTCCACAGTTTCCATCAACTGTTGGAGAAAACACTGTGTGAAAAGACATTTTTAAATGATTAAGTGGTTTAAGACACGGAAATAAAGTGGCTGAGAATTCAGTCAGAGCCATTCCACAATAATGGAACAAAAATGTGCGCAACAAATTTCTAAAAGAAGAGGACATCGCTGATGTGTACGCTGTACAGCAACTAAAGAAATGTTCTAAACAAACCATACGATAAAAACAGAGAAAGTGAAAATACAATCGTTCTAAAAGTAATGTCGCCGGAAAGATGTGATTTTTATGGAAGTGCACATGGCTACATGATAATTTATTAAATTATGTCAACGTTAATTGTCAGTATGCCAAAATATTTCTCCGTAACGTAGCGCTTAAATGGGCCAATAATGTGTTTATAGCGGCGTAGTGCAGGTCAAAGGACTTTTCCATTTGTAAGAGCCTGTAAATAAAGTTATAAAACAGCGTGGAGACTAATTCGTTGACATCTGTCGGCAAAAAATGTAATTATTTATTAAACAAATATTGTTATTATAAAAAAATACAGATATGTCCGTACATTTCCCTGAAAACCCAAAGGGATATTGCTCATATTTGACGAATGATTATTTTGTTGAAGATTACAGAACGTGCATGACTTCAAAAATTTGATATGGTGTGAAGTCTTCATGTGTAATAAACAGTGCCTTTAAACGTCGTGACAAGCATGGTATCAAAGAGCGCCTAGATACGTTCCTGGGAAGCAGTGTACCCTGCAGTTCTTTAAAGGGAGCTTGTACATTCCTAGCCACAGGTGACATCTCCTGTTCTTCCTGAAATATGGCATGGGTAGTTGCGTGCAGGGATGTATTATGTCGAGATTCTAGCTCTCACTGCTTGATCACTTGCTCTTCACACTAATCTCAATACCTAAGAGCCGAGATCGCATGTAGTAGATAATGACACCAAAAACCGTCACACTTTGCTTTTATCCGCTTTGACACCGCAGCCATTGCCACATTGCGTGTTCCAGATACCTCTCGTTTATGAGTGCTACCATCCTCTATCTACTGGTTCCATACATTCATCACTGTCTGGCAACATGCCCTGCACAAGCAGAAATATTAGCGTCCGGCAAATAAATTCGAGATGACTAATCTTTCTGCGTCTGTCTAACTCTTCCGCATGGTGATATTACGTTCTTTGAGGTTATCGGGTGATCACTTGGCAGCAGATTTGCCATGTATTTGGTAACTCTTTGTTGTGCGGGCTAGGCGTGGAAGTGATCTTAACGTTCACGCGGGAGAATGCGCTACTGGGCACGTCATTTATCTGCAGTATTAGTCATTTCACGTGTTGCTAGTGTACTGTTTCGCACATCCTTCACTCAGGTCATTATTTCAGAGCGTTATTATGTCCAAAAACTTTAAAATAAGCACACCGGTCAAAAATTAGTAACCCGCAAGAGACATCATGCGAATACCGTGTAGCGTTGTTTTAGTCTAAATAATGACCTTAGTTAGGTGACGAAGAGATTTCAGGAGTTTCTTTAGGTCTGCTATCTCCAGATGAAGCTACTCATTGATAATTAGATCCCCTAGAGGTATCAAATTGTGAGGATGTGGATAGGTATGATTAGATTCCTGTTGCAAATGGCTGCAGACATTTTATATGGCATTAAGGTCGACTGATTTGGTGGGCCACTCGAGCTGTGCTAGGGTGTTTGAGCGTTCGTCAACCCAGTAAAGTATGTTTACAGCCTTGTGAAGACGATTGTTGACATCTTTGAAGACGAGAGTGTCCACAGTTTACTCATCATGGATTTGTAGAAGACAGGACAACACTTGGTCAACGAGACTGGAATAAACACTCTGTTTCAATGAATGGTTCCAAGTCACGGCACGAAAAATTCCACAAAATTAACAGAATCACCTGTAACCGGAACTGTGCCGTTCACGCACTGTGGGTTAAGCGCGTCATTGGGCCTTCAGAACACTCGACGCCTTGCATTATCTGAAAAGGAACAAAATCGCGACTCGTTGGATCATATTACTACCCGACCACGATATTGTTGCGTTTTGCCTCCTGTGGCCGTATCGAAAACACGCAGTGACCTTACAGCAAACAAGTACAGTTGTCACTAACGAAAACGCATCGCATTGTGAGTGATTTTAAGACAGTTGTGGTTCAGCATGTCTTTTTGAAATATCACAATAAAAACTCACGATAAGCTATCCGAAGCTCACTCACTTCCAGGTGCAATAATATTGTGGTCGATTAATACTCGCCTCCAGTCAGTTACTGTCCGATTCCTGTCTGGAATGGCGCACTGGAGGTGCGCATTTCTATGTACCATTGTGAGTTACGGCCTTTTGCGAGGTGCCCGAATCTAAACGTCCACTGCATGCCATTCTCTTCGCAATATTCGCTGGGAAACTGGTTGAGATGAACCTGCATTCACCGACAGCAGCAATTCATATCGGTTTTCAAACCACTTATCAATGACAAGGTGTGACACTCGTCTCCGATTCCTGTCTGTTAGGATTTTTTTATGACCACTGTTCTTACGGCTTATTAGACTGCTGTGAGTGGTACACTATGACTTGTAGGCACGTTGAACAGCAAGCGATGATATATTAACAAACAGGGCAACTTGATTCACGATGTAGTCGTGATTTATTCCGTCACTTCTCCTCGTCTAGCCATCTGAGTGCGCTGATCGCATACTACCGACTGGCTCACACACACCATTTCACAGCCACGATCCACACGGGTGGTGGAGGATTGCATGACCGCCTGACAGCAGTTATACACAATCTACGGCGCTGCAGAGCACTTCCTTTTAAGATGGTAAATAATAATTTTTTCTGTGAACTTATTTTCTTCGTGGCTCTCGCAGAATTTCAAGCCTACAATGGACTACAGACTAACTGCAAAAAATATGATAAAGTGACAGCTACGTCGATATGGAATACGATCTTCGTAATGTTGTGGGTAGGTATAGTAGTTCGAAGTTCTCATGAAGTACAGAAAGACAAGTTGGCAGGTAAATAATTCACTGTCGTCATCAGCAATACTTCGGTCGTTTAAATAAGCTCATTATAAAGAATTCCGCATTCTGTCCCGTTTATAGATCTTGAAATAGTGTCTGAGATACTGAGAAGAGATGTAATTCTTCAAACTTGTCCACTGATCTGTTGACATTTTGATGTGTCTGTTGGCCGGCCGAAGTGGCCGTGCGGTTAAAGGCGCTGCAGTCTGGAACCGCAAGACCGCTACGGTCGCAGGTTCGAATCCTGCCTCGGGCATGGATGTTTGTGATGTCCTTAGGTTAGTTAGGTTTAACTAGTTCTAAGTTCTAGGGGACTAATGACCTCAGCAGTTGAGTCCCATAGTGCTCAGAGCCATTTGAACCATTTTTTTGATGTGTCTGTTGTTCTAGCGGATATCAGCGTCGGTCTTGCACGAAATATCCGGCAGACTATCCGACATCTCAAGATGTCATACTGAGAAGAGTTTTGATGGTACTGAATCTCCTTCGCAGACTGCTCCTGCAGTTCCAATGAAGTCTAACAGAAGATCTAACACTGATATACAGGTTATTTACGTATTATACATGGTACCCCAGGACTATTGCTCAATATTAAAGGACGTGACAGGAACGATTATTCGAGCGAAAAATCCTAGTAAATATGGGCTCTAAAATGCATACTTTAAGAGCTATGTGCACTTCTTCATCTTCGATATCGTGAAACATATATTTTCTACTACAGTTTCTTTGCTTTCCATATTTTGATACCAGAAAAATATTCCAGTAAACATGGGCTCTAAAGTGCATACCTTAAGAGATACTGTGAAGTACATATCTTCTACTGAACAAGTGCTTATCGTCGTAAGGTATGCTTTTGGAGCCCATATTTACTAGACAGATTTTGGGTCCACACTAACTCCTCCGAGAATATGGAAAACAAAGAGCCTGCAGTATAAGAAATTTGTTTCATAGTATCGAAGATGAAGAAGTACTCGTAACTGTTAAGGTATGCATTTTAGAACCCATGTTTGCTGGACATTTTTGCGTAGACTACTCCTTCTTGTCATACCCCGAATATTGACCATTGCTCCTTGGACAGCATGTACAAACAAACGAAGGGGGCAAGTAGAGGACAATGAAACAAGCAAGCAATTCGTTCTCGCGTATGCGACGGTCTCTGAAGTGCAGTCATGCCAATGATATAACATTGTTAATATTAAGGCTACTTTTATTTCGAAACACCGCAAGAGAAGCGTAAATTTTATTATCATTCTGGATACTTAAGTATTGGTAAACAGCGTTTCGGTAACAAATGTATCGGTCGTGGCTAACCAATTCAGTAATTTCCCCGACTTGAATCCGTTTTTTATTTTTTTATGGTGATATTTAAAGGCTTTGGTATATTCCAGCTGTGTTGATAGTGTCGATGAATTAGAGAACGCATTATGAGTGCTTGTTAATACATTCAGTATACACTTCCGATTTCTGAACGCGTATGGGCATCGATGAGGAAACATGCGGAAGCTTACCATCACACAAATGGTGTGGAACACTTGTAATGTGTTTGTCCTCAAGTGCATATCTGTAGTTCGAATCATCGGTGCCTCTGTTATAAGGTGTTCATGTACTCACTTATAATTCGTTGTCCGGTCTTCAGTTTATTAGGATTTTTTGCTTGTTTTATTGTCCTCTACTTGCCGCTCTCATTTGTACCTGTAATAATCAAACACCCAGTATTTATTATTCAGTATGGTAACGCAGCTCGAATGACTGCCAGGTATCCCAAGAGCTATTAGTCCAGATTTTTCTTGAAGCTGAGTCACAAGCTTAAAAGCTTCCTCAAAATCTTAAACCTAAGTCGAACTGGTATTTCATATTCATCAGTCCATTCCATAGATCCTTTTAGGAGTCACAAATTGGCCGTTGTGCCATATCCACTTATAATGTCACCTTCCACACATACTCAAGTAAAAATGGAATGTTGTTATGTATACTAGCTGATAGCTTTAGTGAATATTTTGAACATTACGGATGAGAGACTGTTTAGTCTACAGCAGAAACTATTCGGTAAAATTACAGTCAAATTATGAGTTAAGAAAAGTAATTCTTAGAGTAGATTAATAGCGCCTAAATATGACATTGCAGTGCCTCTGTTATTCCGAATTACGATGTAAAATTCCTTCGGTCATGCATGCATGAGCCGCGCAGGATTAGCCGAGCGGTCTAAGGCGATGCAGTCATGGACTGTGCGGCTGGTCCCGACGGAGGTACGAGTCCTCCCTCGGGCGTGGGTGTGTGTGTTTGACCTTAGGATAATTTACGTTAAGTAGAGTGTAAGCTTAGGGACTGATGACCTTAGCAGTTAAGTCCCATAAGATTTAACACACATTTGAACGTTTGCATGCATCCCAGAAGGAACAGCACTGCGGCGACTACAGTCGTCATGAAATACATGAAACGAATTCGCAGTTGGAAATATGGACACTGTCAGCTGTATAATGGAATGACGACATTGGAAATTTGCGCCGCACCGCCTTTGGCTATCCACGCACGACCCACGGCCGGACCCAAACTTCCGTATGTAGTCAACCATGTGTCTACATTCTGTACTCTTACACCCATTATGTATATTCCCATAAAAGGGAGACATTTTACTTGAAAGTCGCTTGCGCGGTAAAAGTTTGGGTCTGGTCGTGTGTCGTGCTCGGATAGCCAAATGGCAAGGCGACCGCTCGCGATAAACGGGAAATCCGGGTTCGAGTCCCGGTCGGGGACAGAGTTTCATTGTCGTCATTCCATTACACAGCTGACGATGTCCATATTCACAACTGAAAATACATTTCACAAGCAGCGCCTACGGTTTTTTCAGAGCTCGGTGTATAAATGGTACGAAAACAATATTATGGTACCAATTTCCAGGTTTAATGACAACATATATAACAAATCAATAATATTATTTTGGTATTTTGATCGGTTACTTTAAATCTTCGTCTTTCTGATTGTTTTTCGTAGTACCTTAGCCACATAGCCTTCTTGTCTCCCTATGAGTCCTGTGGGAAACTTCTGAATGAATCACAAATAAATTTCAAAT
Organism: Schistocerca americana; assembly: GCF_021461395.2. Lineage (NCBI taxonomy): Eukaryota > Metazoa > Arthropoda > Insecta > Orthoptera > Acrididae > Schistocerca > Schistocerca americana. Next base: position 374,588,416 of record NC_060130.1, on the reverse strand, counting down.
ATTTTTAATTAGCCAGTTCAGCACACAGTCATTGACTTCAGAACAAAAACATAATTCTGATTCAGGCGTGCAATGGCTGCTCACCGTATGTTCAGCGAAAACTGATCTGTGACCAATACGTTTTAAAACGAAACACTCGTTCTTGCCACTGACTGCAGTAGCAGCTTCTTCTGTTCTTACTCGTTACACAGTGTAGAATACTTTTAGATGAAGATTCTAGTTCACAAATTTTGGGGTCTTCAGCCGAGCTGTGATTCTCTTTCCACGATATTTCGGCGGACAAATTGAGCAACTGTAATGTATTTCGTCAACCTACGTCTGTAATACGATAACAATACGTGCAGAAGACTGGCAAACATCAGACTCCACATAGATCGACAAATCGATAGTCTAATCGAAAGTAGCTGTATTTCGACCGCCATCTTGTCCACTGAACTACAGAACCGTTTGTGATCGTGTTTCCAAGTTACTCTTATGTTAGTGACAATTTGTGAACAGTAACCAGGAGAGGCACGGAAATGGAGGCACCCCAGCGCATCACTACAAGACTGCCACGCCAGAAGAAAAAAGTGAGTGACTGTTACAAAACATTTTCGTGCAAACATCAGTCCAGCCTCCAAAGTGACAGCACCCCTTACTAAGTTTTCTCTTCTTCCACAGGATGACCACAGCATTTACGAAAAGACTATGTAACATCAGTATGGCCTTATTTTAAAGTTGTTTTTGTAATGCCATTTGGCCTGAAGATGAGGTTTACCTCGAAACATGTCGCTAAATAAATAAGTAATACAATAGCTGACAAAGTTTGTGACTGTTAGCGGTAATTTAAAAAAAAACATTTACAAATGACAACTCGGCTGCAACTTCAGAAAAGTGTGAACTACCCATTCTACTGCGACAGTCTGAAATATTATATCCGCTGTCATTTACATGCATCTGTTTTTTCAACTCTTCAATCTGGTTTAGTTGTTTTGAAGGATAGTCGCACATCCAGTGCCACGCGTTTCAGCATTCTTCACTAACACAATGATAAAACTGATAACAAGGAAATTCATAAAATTCTAATGGTGGCGTTAATAAAATGCTATAAGACATTACTGAACACAATTGATGGCAACATAATTTACAAACAGCACAGGATTATCAGAAACAGTCTGAAAACTTGAAAGGGTGTTGTAGGGTGGGCTGTGCTGGGAAATAATTGTTAGAAAAATACTCGTCACAGCGCGTTTCCGATTCAATAAGCATTAAAGTTAGTCATGCAGATCTTGAGCGTGTAATTTCAAGAGCCCTGCCAGAAACGGTATTTCCAAAACTGTTCTTCGTTTGGCTTCCTCAAACCGAAGAAGAGAACCTTGCTACCTTCCAGTGACCAATTTCTGTATCGCTCTCTTGTACGGTTTGAGGAAACCAAACGGAGAACACATTTGGCAGCACCGCCTCTGGCAAACTGCTTGAACTTGCGTGCGATGACCTGATTCCCTAATTTCAATGCTAATTAAATCGGAAACGGCGTGACGTATCGAATTTTTTTCTAAACAATTATTTATCAGTACAAACTGACCTGCACCATGTGTAGGTACATGGTGAAAGACCCCCAGAATATCGTCAAGTTATAACTTATTAAAATAAAAAAATGTAACACCGATCGACCATAAGCATTGGCAAAGACGTTAATTATGAATGCGCGGTAAGGCCCAGACAAATGAAAAAAAAAGAAACCATAATTCATTTTTCCTTGTACATGATTTTGTTTCTCGCTCTCTGGTATGTATAAGTTTCTTTTAAGATGTGCAGTTCGGAGTATGACGGGCTACGAGTGTTTTGTATCATATATGTTGCGAAATAAGGGAAGATTTGATATCAGGGAAGTGGAACCAAGTAAGGAGGATTTTCTTATTTTTGACACGCACTGGTGTCCTTGAAGTCTGCCGCCTGCATCTACAATTGAAATATAAGAGAGGAAGTCTGATTTGCCAAAAATCGTACAAGCATGACATTTCTAATAATGCAGTTGTAATATACTTTAAATTAATTTTTTTCCATTCATATATGTATTATTTTTTTTTATTATAACACAAGCATCCTTATACGCTTTTCAGACTGCTTATGACCACCTTGTGTAATGAGATGTATTAATTAATCAAAGTGTAGATTCCTGTGATTGTGTGTATTACGTTTCGTATTCACTCGAAGAAAACCATTTACTGTAGCTGAACTGCATTAAAACGGTCTGAAACACTCTCCCGAACATGTGCATTTTGCTAGATTGGACGAGACACTTATGAGACTGGATTGAAGGAGAATATTCAATTTGTGTTCAGGCAGTTCAGCATGGAAAAGAGCGTAGAGACAAGCTCCCAAGTAGGAAAGTTTGCAGAGAGGAAAAACTGGTGACATTGCTTCCATCATTGTTGTCAAGATACTGCGCACTATGACCCTGTGGGAGGCGAGTAGGGCATCATATGGTGGAGTTATAAGTCACGGATGATAGTGACTGTCCACTGTTTTGTGGAACCCCTAGGCCCTCTCGGTTCATTTCGACAGTAGTATGCAATGTTCCATCAAACGATTTCACGTACCGCCTTCAGTTCGTCTTATTCATTGGAACACAAAGACGTAGACCACATTCAGTACCTCCTCGTTGATCATCGGTTTTGTACAGGTACAATTGAGACTTATACTGGTTCCATTACGGGAACGGCCTCCTATGTCATTAAATCTGTAATTAATGAAGCTCTATTCCCATCCAAAACGTAAGTGTGGTTCCAGAAATGGAAAGGCTTTTTTTGCACAAATAGTCAGGCACTGAATAAGAAAGGAAAAACTACTTAACTTTTACATAAAAAGGACGCAGTTTTTGGTAACAGAATTGTTAATACGCCGCAATGGCTTGTGGAAAGGTAAATGGTTCAAATGGCTCTGAGCACTATGGGACCTAACATCTTAGGTCATCAATCCCCTAGAACTTAGAACTACTTAAACCTAACTAACCTAAGGACATCACACACGTCCATGCCCCAGGCAGGATTCGAACATGCGACCATAGCGGTCCCGCGGTTCCAGACTGAAGCGCCTAGAACCGCATGGCCACAACGGCCGGCTTCTGGAAAGGTAATTTAGGCATGGTGGTCAGCAGATAAAATAAAGATATTATGAGTATAGAAACTGCAAAACAGCTCTGCCACAATGGTAACTCCGGCTCTCGTCAAATCAACGAAGTTAACCGCTGGTGGGGTTGGATGGGTTACCATCCTGGTATGCCGAGTGCTGTTGGCAAGCGGGGTGCTCTCAGCCCTTGTGAGGTCAGTTGAGGAGCTACTTGATCGAGAAGTCACAAAAAATGACAACGGCCGGGTTGAACGATCTGCTGACCACAAGCGTCTCCGTATCTGCATCCAGTGACGCTTGTCGGCTTAGAATGACAAGGCGGCTGATCGGTACTGTTGGGCTTTCCGAGGCATTTTCGGATGGAGTTTTGCTTTAAAGTATAGAAACTATCGTCCATCCTTCCCATTACAAACAAATGAGGTGGCAAAGAAGTTCGAACTGTGTTTCTAGAGCGAAAAAAAGGCCTATCATTTAGTCCACAATCGTTACGAAGTGCTATCGATCGCGCATTCTGGCGCTCTGAAAGCATCCAAATAATGAACACAATCTATATGCAATTATGGATGTAGAAATAAATTAGCTGATGGCATAAAAAGCGTCACAGAATCGGCCCAACAAAATGAAGTGTAATATAACATAAAACGTACTGATGGTAAGGTAATCTGAAACAACACATCAGTAACTAACATCTCTTGTTTACCATATCCATCACTATTTAGGCTTTTACCATTTGTCTGGATCAGTATCATGCTGTTTCAGAAACTAATAATGTTCTGGAAGGGATAACAATGTGGCGCATTGGAACGCTGAATAAGACGTTCTAGTTTACTGTCTTCCATTTGGTAACGATAAAAGTCACCACATGTTTGTGATTTTCTCTGAGCGTGACAAACAATAGTATACCATTCCGTGCCATGAAAATTATACACTAACGAGCCAAAAAATTTAGACCACTGTACACTGTGGGAATGAATGTCAACTGTTGACGTTGCTGGTAATGCAAGTATAGAAGTGGAGCAAAGACGAATGGGGAATTATTCTAGTGACGATACGGGCCATAAATGGAGAAGTCCACCGAAATGAACGACAATGACGAAAGGCAGAATGTTATTGCCTAGCGCCTGAAAACGGGCATCTGATGACAGAGCATAATTGTGGTGCAGGTACAAGTGTTTTGGAGCACACCCTTGAGGGCATGTAGGTGAATAAGGGACTCCTCAGCATACGACACCTACGTGTTCCAATGTTGACCCAAAAACATCGTCAGCTACGGTTGTAGTGAGCAAGGGATCATCGATATTGGCCCGTGGATCAATGGAAACGCGTCACCCAGTCGAATTAATCACGTTCATTTTGCACCAAGTGAATGGTTGTGTCCGGATACGCCGTCATCAAGGTAAATGGCTTCTCGAAACGTGCTCCACATAAAGGATGCAGGGTGGTGGGGATAGTATTATTAGTATTATGCCAGGACATTCACCTGAGCTTTCTGGTACCTTTGGTAGTAACCAAAGGCACCATGATAGCTGTCGATTACCCGAACGCCGTTGGGGACTTCATACTTAATGTCTTCCCCGCCAAGAAATTCAGGTAAAAATTCTGCACTGTCAAATATGGCCACAGGTGGTATAAAGTTTCCGGTGGCACCAGCACGAGCTAAGATGGTGACATGTTCTCCTCTTTCCACAGAAGTCCATACATGAACAGCTTTGCTTCCTTTTCTTGTGGGATCGTTGTTCAGTTCGCAACCTGATGCATCTGCATTATAAACCAGCTGAGTAAATGAAGATCCTCTACAATTTTACGCAACAGGAATAAGAAATCAGCCAAATCCTCTTTATTAAAACCATTGCCTCTGGCAAGGGAATGCAATTCCACTTTCTCAAAAAGAAATTTCGGTTTCGTTCCCTGGACCCTTTTAGCCGCTTTTTACCTGCCATTTTGTTGGCGTCTGAGAAGATATGCTTTATTTCGTTGGTTTCTGAAAACTCGTAGGCAGCCCTCCTTACATTACTTGAATCCAACGGGAAGCCATATGCACATAACTTCAGGATTCTTGAAACGAATTATTTTTCTTGCCTCTTACTAAATACTGTTTGAACACTTGTAGACAGGAATGCGGCACCCCAAACAACTCCTCTACTTGGTGCTGACTTCTACCCTCCCGGTAAACTTTAATTGTATTTTGCATGTGCTCCTAGGTCCACAAAGAAACAATTTTTCTTTTGTATTTTCCCATCAGCAATACAAAACGAAAGCAATATAATATTTGCAATAAAAGTATTGGCCCTTTTCACCCGCACTGTGCTGACGCGATATGCCGAAAATGTAAAATATTTTTTCCCTACATTGGTAGTCCTGCGCAGGCATATTTAAGTGCCTTTAACACCACAACTTCTTCTCCAATATTTGAACTTACTGTGCAACGAATACTTAACAGATTACTCAACTAATTATAGACATATATTAAACTGAATCCAAAGCTATTTTACAAACTGCAGTACTTTCAAAACTTACCACAAACAGTCCAATCTTCCACAAACTTTAAGACAGCGACGAACACACCTGACTATGTTTTCTATTTTCTAACTTATTCATCGAGTTCCAACAGTCTCCGCCATGTGGCTGCACTTCCTATACCACTTCGTACGTGACGCTCAAGAGGAAATTTGTAAAACTCATCTGGCTCATCTCCCGACCCGATTTGGCCGACCTCACCCTAGCCACCGATCAACTAGAATGTTTAAGAATGACAGCTTCCTTTCCTTATCATTTTACACTGTATGATTTATGTTCGGATGCAGACCGGAGTGGCCGTGCGGTTCTAGGCGCTATAGTCTGGAGCCGAGCGACCGCTACAGCCGCAGGTTCGAATCCTGCCCCGGGCATGGATGTGTGTGATGTCCTTAGGTTAGTTAGGTTTAATTAGTTCTAAGTTCTAGGCGACTGATGACCTCAGAAGTTAAGTCGCATAGTGCACAGAACCATTTGAACCATTTTATGTTCGGATGTGTAATGTTCATATACCAGTTTCTGTAAATGCCTGTCTGCCATGTATCTAATTTGACGATGAATGATGAAGGGTGGACGAGAGAGAGGTGATTCACGAACGATAATCGATATTTTTACGAATGTATGGCCTCGGCTGGTTTCAGAGATGGATCCATGGATAAGCCATCGGTCGTTATATGTATTTCCATTAACTGTTAAATAAGAATGTGTATGTATACGTTGTAGAACTTAAGGTATCTCATTTGATGTAAGAAAGAAACTGAAGGTCCTAATCTGACACGGGTGAACAACTGAACTAACAGGTAAGTGAAATGAAATGAAATGACCGCATGGCATCGTTGGCCGGGTGGTCCCATTCGGGATCGACCGCGAAATGCAAGTTTTATTTCAGTCGGCGTCACATTGGGCGGCATGCGGTTGATGATGAGGACAACATAACACCAAGTCCCCGAGCGGGGAAAATCTACAGCCTGCCCGGCAATCGAACCCGGAACTAGTGCATGGGACGCACGCACGTTACCACTAAGCTAAGCAGGCGGACAGTAGGTAAATAATCCCGGTTTATGCTTTATGACTACTGTTCAACTTCATGATAAGAAATTATGTATCAGGGTCATAGCTTGAGTCCAGGATAATGACGAAGACGTAAATCTACACTCCTGGAAATGGAAAAAAGAACACATTGACACCGGTGTGTCAGACCCACCATACTTGCTCCGGACACTGCGAGAGGGCTGTACAAGCAATGATCACACGCACGGCACAGCGGACACACCAGGAACCGCGGTGTTGGCCGTCGAATGGCGCTAGCTGCGCAGCATTTGTGCACCGCCGCCGTCAGTGTCAGCCAGTTTGCCGTGGCATACGGAGCTCCATCGCAGTCTTCAACACTGGTAGCATGCCGCGACAGCGTGGACGTGAACCGTATGTGCAGTTGACGGACTTTGAGCGAGGGCGTATAGTGGGCATGCGGGAGGCCGGGTGGACGTACCGCCGAATTGCTCAACACGTGGGGCGTGAGGTCTCCACAGTACATCGATGTTGTCGCCAGTGGTCGGCGGAAGGTGCACGTGCCCGTTGACCTGGGACCGGACCGCAGCGACGCACGGATGCACGCCAAGACCGTAGGATCCTACGCAGTGCCGTAGGGGACCGCACCGCCACTTCCCAGCAAATTAGGGACACTGTTGCTCCTGGGGTATCGGCGAGGACCATTCGCAACCGTCTCCATGAAGCTGGGCTATGGTCCCGCACACCGTTAGGCCGTCTTCCGCTCACGCCCCAACATCGTGCAGCCCGCCTCCAGTGGTGTCGCGACAGGCGTGAATGGAGGGACGAATGGAGACGTGTCGTCTTCAGCGATGAGAGTCACTTCTGCCTTGGTGCCAATGATGGTCGTATGCGTGTTTGGCGCCGTGCAGGTGAGCGCCGCAATCAGGACTGCATACGACCGAGGCACACAGGGCCAACACCCGGCATCATGGTGTGGGGAGCGATCTCCTACACTGGCCGTACACCACTGGTGATCGTCGAGGGGACACTGAATAGTGCACGGTACATCCAAACCGTCATCGAACCCATCGTTCTACCATTCCTAGACCGGCAAGGGAACTTGCTGTTCCAACAGGACAATGCACGTCCGCATGTATCCCGTGCCACCCAACGTGCTCTAGAAGGTGTAAGTCAACTACCCTGGCCAGCAAGATCTCCGGATCTGTCCCCCATTGAGCATGTTTGGGACTGGATGAAGCGTCGTCTCACGCGGTCTGCACGTCCAGCACGAACGCTGGTCCAACTGAGGCGCCAGGTGGAAATGGCATGGCAAGCTGTTCCACAGGACTACATCCAGCATCTCTACGATCGTCTCCATGGGAGAATAGCAGCCTGCATTGCTGCGAAAGGTGGATATACACTGTACTAGTGCCGACATTGTGCATGCTCTGTTGCCTGTGTCTATGTGCCTGTGGTTCTGTCAGTGTGACCATGTGATGTATCTGACCCCAGGAATGTGTCAATAAAGTTTCCCCTTCCTGGGACAATGAATTCACGGTGTTCTTATTTCAATTTCCAGGAGTGTATATCAGAAAACTGTTGATATGATTTTTTCACGTAATGCTTAAGGAACATCGTCAGAACGTCTGGTGTTGCTGATGAAAGACAGAACTGCCGCATCCATTCGCTATTAACGTTATTAATTTTATTTTCTTATCTTTCACCATTTTTTCGGTTTTTTTTTCGCACACGTCTTTGATAGTTGCGAATTTAGGTTATTACGTAAAACAAATAGCAAAACTAATATTTGTTTTCGACATCCGAAATTTTTTCTTTCATTTCATAAGAAAATTCAAGATTTGAGAACAAATATCGGACCTACCATTTGTTTTATGTAATAACCTAAATGTGCACACTTCGTAGAGCATATGAAAACACTCTAAACAGTAAAAGGTGATAAAATAAATTTAAATAATTGAATAATGACTAGTTGGTGAACTTTCTTCCTCAGTAAAAAACGAAATATTGTTACAAAACAGAAAGGAACTGACTTGTATTCGTAGTAAGAACCATATGTTCTGTTAAAATGAATGCTCTTCTGCACTTGTCTAATTTAATAGTGAGTGTGAGGCAGTTGTTTTCACGAACCCGTCAGTCAGTACCTTATTTCTTTTGCTATATCGAGAGAGCACGTGTAGTACCGCTTTCGAAGCAACAGCTTGTCTGTTGGTGAGGCAGTATTTATCCATTGCATCACCAAAAACGTTGCAAAAAGCAGTAGGTACTCCTTATTGCAATTCGTTTGTCAACTGCTGTGCAGAGGAAAAAATGAAAGATGTGAATGTAAGTTTGTTAACTTAGGAGAAGAAGAACTTCCTAGCCGAGATCGTTATAAAAAACTTCATTCACAAGTAAAACTACCTGCACGAGAAGATCTGATGTCATGTGACTACACGACATTCAGTCAGCCACTCGAAATACATGTCTGAACGTTTTTAGGTATGACTAACTCATAAATCTAGACCTGTGGGGATGGGAGAGGGGGGGGGGGGGCGGGAAGATCCCAAACGGATTTATCGGAAGAATCTTAAGGAACTGTTAATCGCTTGCGAAGGAGGTCGATTACATAACCCTCGTTCTACCAGCACGTGGGTACTGTCCATCTGTTTGGATTCCTTAGCATGTCTGTTTTACAGAAGAGACAGAGAAGAATCAATGACGACTCGCAGGCTTCATCATGGGTTTGTTTACTTTGCGTTAGAGTGTTACAGAAATACTATACAAACTCCAATGGGAGACTCAACAAGAAAGACACTATGCGTCACGCAGAGCCTTACTCTAAGAATTCTGAAAGGTTAACATTACAGAAATACAAAACGGTACCGACAGTCTTTCCGCCCGTGCTTTGTCCGCTATTGGAATAGGAAAAAAATAATTGATTCTGATTCGCCATGTACCCTTCGTCACAGTCCACACAGTGGCCTGCATAGGATAAATACAGATGTAAGTATTGGTAGAATTTGAAAGGAAGTAAAAAATATGGATAAAACCAAACTTAACAATAGTCCATGGTACGTTAAACAATACATTAAATATTAACTGAAACTGACCTGTTTCTGTAAGCTGTGTGGTTCAAATAACCTCAGCAGCAATGAATATCATACCCTTAGAAGAGACATGTATTCATTTCCGTTTCTAAGAAGGCTGGTGTGACACATCCGCACGTCTTTTAACTTATACTTGCGGTGTCAATCAGCTGTAAAGTTCTTAGAACATTTTGTTTTCCAATGAGGGACGAAGAAGTTTTAAAATATTATACACATACCACTAAACTTTCGTGCTTCCTGTGCTTCACCCAGTGCTATTCAGTTGTTTCTATAATTAAGGGATACATACAAAAATACAAAAACAGAAATTTTTGGAATGATACAACGCTTGAATGTGTTTCCCAATTAAGGCAGTGCTGCACAAGACAACAGCGAGCAATCAACTTGCACCGTCTGGAAAAATAAAAAGAAACCGAAGTTGACGTTGTCTATGTTTCGTTGAAATGAGGAAACTAATATATTGTGCAATCGAAAGATTATTTGTTTTGAGTGGTTTAATGCCAACGCAAATTCATCCAAAGCAGGTGAAACCTTGTCGTGAGAATGGTCCTTTATTTTCAACCGTTCGGAAGTGTGCGGATTATTAAACTGGCCTTGAGCATGACCCACGTGCAAGGTTTTTCGAAAGTGCAGTCACAATTGAAAACTTGGAGGAACTGTACAATATGTTACTGGATGATGTACAATTAAAAATGTTTGAAATATCTGACATAATAGACACATTAGAAGAAAATTTAAGGCACCCTTTTAATGCAGTAACGATAGGAAGTGCTAGGTATGTTCGACATTTCTTGAACTTGACCACAAGCAAATGCGAGATCGGAGTTTTAGCAATATTTGAATCAATAAAACAAGGTTTTCAAGAGTGATACGTTACTGAGGTAAGATGTGGGACAATTCGACATGAAAATTGACACGTCAGTTGTAGACCTGTTGGACAATACATAATCAGCGTGGCAAGATGATTATGTATCGACTTACATTGTTGAACCGAAGAAGCAATTGTAATTCAATAGGATCCGAATTTTCCTCCAGCACTAATATGTGTATCTCGCCAAAAATTGTAGACTATTCTATCACTATCCCGGCTTTACATTTCTTAACATTTTTTGCTATACTATCCCACCTTTAAATGATCGGTTAGTAGGTCCATTTTTATTTAGCTATCGGCAAGGCTACGTTAAAATGTGTTTTATGCTCACACACACACGCACACACACACACACACACACACACACACACACACACACATTGACGAGGCAAAGATTAGAATCGGTTCAGATTTGCCCTATACAGATCGCTTTACTTTTTCAGCACCATCAAATAACATAAGGATTGAAAATAACGGCTGCCCCGTTGGTGTTTATGTTATCAGAGATGTAACAGAAGCTCGGATTCTAGAGCAATATGCTAGGAAATCGATCTCGGCGTTTTTGAAGAAAGAACCCCGGCATTCCCCAAACAAAACGTAAATCAGAATGAGCGGATGGTGTTGAACTCTTTTACTCCGGAACAGGATTCCAGTAGAGCAAAAAATGGAAATTTCATTAAAAGCAGAAAATAAAATCAGAATATTCTCTAGTCATAAAAACTGAAATAATGGTGAAAAAGTAACGAATAGTGTCTGAAAGAAGAAACGGGAAGCAGTTGATTTAAGTCAGATCCGCAGTATGAAGGATTCAAGACGACACGCATATTGCAGCAGACGATTTCCTCTGAGAGACTTTTCATCTTCCAACAACTTATGAATATCTAATTTTTGCATAAACATGTTGTATTTAGTCTCTGCCTGCAGCATTAGCCATTCCAAAATTGATAGAGCTGCCAATAATAGGCATCGTCACTTCTTAAAACTTCGTTGCTGATAAAGCACGAATAACGTGACGCTGTCCAGTATTTAAGTCACAATGGCAGGTTGATAAATATATACCCAGCTGCAAGTGGTCTGTTTTTTTGTCCTGTCCAACGCAGAAAAAATGATCTGTTTGGTGAAATCGATGGTGGTAGTCTTTATGCTACGTATCTGGGGCTATTTGAAACCACAAGGGTGTCGAGAGCTTTTTACAGTGCAAGTGGCTCTATTCTCAGCTGCGTAATTTACTTTGTGATGGTAGCCAGAAGCAAGCTGAGAACTTCTGCCCCTGTTAAACATGCATAGTGCTTGCTTGGCCCAACTGAGCAAGCACCTTGCTTCCTGTGCCTATATGTCTTGGCATCTAACTTGACATACTAACTGCTACGACCCCGAGCATTATTAGTTAACTGGACTACCAACCAACCTAAGTTTCCTCACTGCAACTGACCTATTTAAGTTGTTATTAAACTTTCAGTAGTATGATTTTCTGTATACATAAATCCACTTAATTTACAGAACATTCTAGAGCAATATGCTAGGAAATCGATCTCGGCGTTTTTGAAGAAAGAACCCCGGCATTCCCCAAACAAAACATAAATCAGAATGCAGAGCAGGAGCATACAGGAGCAGAGCATACAGAAGAAAATCACTGAAAAATATTATTTTACTTTTTAAAACAATCTCACGACGAGATAGAATTTTCGTCTCGATATTCGTATTCCGAGGGGTTGCAAGTCACTGTTTGTCGAATTCCGTACTGTGAGGTAGTGTTACATACCTTTTATCTTTAAATGAATGAGGTTTAAGTACGACATCGCTATTCACTGTGACTCTCAAGCATATACGTTTGCCTTATGGTTATCAATGAAACTCATTAAGGCAATAAAACAGATTTTCATGTTTTGAAGATTTTCAGAAATAGAGGTGAATATACCTTTTCACATAATGAAATACAGAAGACTCGAACAGCACGAAACGTTTGCTTCTTTGCTTAATTTGGAAAGTTACAGTAGAACTATATTTCTAGTGACTCAACTAAATAACAACTTGTAAGAAAAACTAAAGTGGCAAGATTACCGCACAGGATCCACAGGACAACACAGTTACAGTAGTTTGCAAGTTGGTAACGATGTACTGGCAACGGAAGTTAACTTTTTTTCTGTGAAACGCTATGGCGGGATAAAAACACAACGCTATCAGTAGAAACGGAACGAGGTGTATTAAAAGAAATAAATTTATAATTAAGGACCCACTCTTAGTGAATATCGGAGAGCCAAGCAGGCTTAATGGAAGTCTGATGTCTCACTAGCGAATCGTAAAGCTCGTTTAAGTATGTACAGTACTTACTGAAAATATTGGAGAACATAACTACGAGACTAAAGTAGCTTTTTCGCGGTGATATTAGTGAATAAGTGCTTCATGGAGATTTTGAGCTCCATATTGTATTCAGCCTCAAGCTTACGACTGAGGAAGTCGTCGAAAACTTGATACTGAATACAAATGTGATGTGACAAGAACCCTGTGAAGCATTTATCCAATAACTCAAGTGATCGCATAACTTTAAAAGAATCATTGACATCGGAGTCAACATTTTTCGTAGAATATTGAGTAACATTAAAACAGTCGGTGAAGGACCAACGTAATTAAAGGTGACCTTGGTGTCCAGGAAAGGGGAGGGAAGGGGGGAATAATGGTACTACCATGATAAATTCGCCCTATTAGGGAAAGTGCGGATGAGATGTGAATCCCATCATGCTGGAAGAAGATTAGATTTTGTGTGACAGATGTAGTCCTATCTGATTGTTTTCGGGTTAGGCATTTTAATGACATGACATGTCAACATATTACCTATCATTTCGCTCCGTACATTGATAGAGGAACTTCAAAATTAGTTTTCACTACCATGTGGGTTGTCTTGCTATCAACAGTGATTATTATGTGAGCTTTTGATTCTATCTTGTGAACATTTGTCATCATTAGAAAATTACATTCATCGAAGCACATTACGATTGATATTTAACCAATGGAAAAATTTAAGCAGCACAGAACTGCCTCTAACGTAAAGACGATGAACATTTTTGTAGGAATAGTGAGTATAAACTTTGTACGCGAAATGTCTACCATTGCACTTGTCCGTGGAACATCTAGAAGTGTAAGAATTTGCCGCCTGCTTGCGGAATAACGTAAATTATTTCTGTTGCTCCTGGGTATTTTGTTGAAATTCCCGTTCAGATAAATCGTTTGACCGGGTAATCTAACGATTTCAAGCAGTATGTTAAAAACTCTCCAATAAAACGCAACGATCCGGAATTCAACGTGTTGTAGCGTGCCAACGGCATTCTTCAACAGCAAAAACATTTTTATTACGGAAACTATATGCGTATATCACGTCTAAATGTTCTGCATCACTGAAAATGCGTGGACGTTTTTGGCCTCGACGTTCTTTACATTTGACTGCGATCCATTGGCAATAGTTTAAATTCATACAGCCGCAAACTGGACACTTAAAAACGCTACGTCATAACGGGAAAGATATTCAATGAGTAGACGTTCGGAGCAAAAATAGTAATGGCGCGCACCAGTGAAAACATTAACGTACAGCACATGTATTGCGTTCCGAGTTCATTCGAAATAAAGGATACGTATATAATGGCTTTCTTGGTTACATTACCATTATTCACCTTCTGCAATAGAGATATATTTCGTACCGGAAAATCCCGCATATACTACCACTATGTATGAGGACGTGGTGAAATGTAATGCCTCCAAATTTTTTATTCTGTTCTCAAAATCACATGAGGTATTACATGTCAAGCATACTACTCGGTGTAAATATCCGCTTCGCTGACGCATGTCATAATCCTCTGCCGCTAGAGAAACAGCGTGCTGTAATCGAGTTTTTGACCGCAGGAAACTTGCATCCAATTGGAATCCATAGAAGGATGCAATGTGTGTACGTTGATTCTTGTATCGACATCGGGAAGGTGCGACGTTGTGTTGCTTGTGCTCATAATGAAGGAAATTGTGGTGCTAACTTCAGCGTACGTGACTGAGTTCGACGACTGCATACGACAACCGACAACACTCATCGAGGTCGGATTGATGAACTCATCAGAGAAAATCGTCGGAAAACACACACACAGAGCTCTAACATACGTGTCTTGTGTCACTAGAGCGAGTGTACGCCATCTTTGCAGAACTGCGGAACTGGGTACTGTGTGCATGATGAATGCTTCGAAAGCTCACTCCTGTCACGAAACGAAGGAGATTGGACTTTTGTCAACAACTTATTTTGCATTTTGTGGTTGAGGATGATGGGTTCCTTAACAACATTGTGACAGGTAATGAAAGCTAGGTTCACAATTTTGATCCTAGGTGCAAGACGCCACTGGTATAGGGCTGAACATAATCAGTGCCTTTGATCTGAAATGAATGAACCTGTTTGAAATGCAGATCACTCCCCTATATTTCAGATCTATTTACACTATAGGCCATTAAAATTGCTACACCATGAAGATGACGTGCTACAGACGCGAAATTTAACCGACAGGAAGAAGATGCTGTGATATGCAAATTATTAGCTTTTCAGAGCGTTCACACAAGGTTGGCGCCGGTGGCGACACATACAACGTGCTGACATGAGGGAAGTTTCCAACCAATTTCTCATACACAAACAGCAGTTGACCGGCGTTGCCTGGTGAAACGGTGTTGTGATGCCTCGTGTAAGGAGGAGAAATGCGTACCATCACGTTTCCGACTTTTATAAAGGTCGGATTATAGCCTATCGCGACTGCAGTTTATCGTATCGCGACATTGCTGCTCGCGTTGGTCGAGATCCAATGACTGTTAGCAGAATATGGAACTGGTGGGTTGAGGAGGGTAATACGTAACGCCGTGCTGTATCCCAACGGCCTCGTATCACTAGCAGTCGAGGTGACAGGCATCTTATGCGCATGGCTGTAACGGATCGTGCAGCCACGTCTCGATCCCTGAGTCAACAGATGAGGACGTTCGCAAGACAACAACCATCTGCACGAACAGTTCGACGACGTCTGCAGCAGCATGGACTATCAGCTCGGCGACCATGGCTACGGTTACCCTTGACGCTGCATCACAGACAGGAGCGTTTGCGATGGTGTACTCAACGACGAACCTGGGTGCACGAATGGCAAAACGTCATTTTTTCGGATGAATCCAGGTTTAGTTTACAGCATCATGATGGTCGCACCCGTGTTTGGCGACATCGCGGTGAACGCACATTGGAAGCGTGAATTCGTCATCGCCATACTGGCGTATCACCCGGCGTGATGGTATGGGGTGCCATTGGTTACACATCTCGGTCACCTCTTCTACATCTACGTCTACATACATACTCCGCAATCCACCATACGGTGCGTGGCGGAGGGTACCTCGTACCACAACTAGCATCTTCTCTCCCTGTTCCACTCCCAAACAGAACGAGGGAAAAATGACTGCCTATATGCCTCTGAACGAGCCCTAATCTCTTTTATATTATCTTTGTGGTCTTTGGGCGAAATGTAAGTTGGCGGCAGTAAAATTGTATTGCAGTCAGCCTCAAATGCTGGTTTTCTAAATTTCCTCAGTAGCGATTCACGAAAAGAACGCCTCCTTTCCTCTAGAGACTCCCACCCGAGTTCCTGAAGCATTTCCGTAACACTCGCGTGATGATCAAACCTACCAGTAACAAATCTAGCAGCCCGCCTCTGAGTTGCTTCTATGTCCTCCCTCAATCCGACCTGATAGGGATTCTAAACGCTCGAGCAGTACTCAAGAATATATCGTGTTAAAGTTTTATAGGCGGTCTCCTTCACAGATGAACCACATCTTCCCAGAATTCTACCAACGAACCGAAGACGACTATCCGCCTTCCCCACAACTGCCATTACATGCTTGTCCCACTTCATATCGCTCTGCAATGTTACGCCCAAATATTTAATCGACGTGACTGTGTCAAGGGCTGCACTACTAATGGAGTATTCAGACGTTACAGGATTCTTTTTCCTATTCATCTGCATTAATTTACATTTATCTATATTTAGAGTTAGCTGCCATTCTTTACATCAATCACAAATCCTGTCCAAGTCATCTTGTATCCTCCTACAGTCACTCAACGACGACACCTTCCCGTACAACACAGCATCATCAGCAAACAGCCGCACGTTGCTATCCACCCTATCCAAAAGATCATTTATGTAGATAGAAAACAACAGCAGACCTACCACACTTCCCTGGGGCACTCAAGATGATACCCTCACCTCTGATGAACACTCACCATCGAGTACAACGTACTGGGTTCTGTTACTTAAGAAGTCTTCGAGCCACTCACATACTTGGGAACCAATCCCATATGCTCGTTCCTTAGTTAGGAGTCTGCAGTGGGGCACCGAGTCTGATACCCTTGATCCATGGTTCTTAAGATATCATGTGAAAAAAGGGAGTGTTGCGTTTCGCAGGAGCGATGCTTTCTAAAGCCGTGTTGATGCATGGACAGCAACTTCTCTGTCTCAAGGAAAGTCATTATATTCGAACTGAGAATATGTTCGAGAATCCTGCAACAAACCGATGTTAAGGATATTGGTCTGCAATTTTGAGAATCCGTCCTTCTACCCTTCTTATATACAGGCGTCCCTCTTGTTCGCATTGACGGCACTTTGAACAGTGGACGTTACATATCAGATGTGTTACGACTCGTGACCCTACCCTTCATTCGATCCCTGCGAAACCCTACATTTCAGCAGTATAATGCACGACCGCATGGTGCAGGTGCTGTACGGGCCTTTCTGGATACAGAAAATGTTCGACTGCTGCCCTGGCCAACACAGTCTCCAGATCTCTCACCAATGGCAAACGTCTGGTCAATGGTGGCCGAGCAACTGGCATGTCACAATACGCCAGTCAGTACTCTTGATGAACTGTAGTATCTTGTTGAAGATTCATGGGCAGCTGTACCTGTACAAGCCATCCAAGCTCTGTTTGACTCAATGCCCAGGCGTATCAAGGCCGTTATTACAGCCAGAGGTGGTTGTTCTGGGTATTGATTTCTCAGGATCTATGCATCCAAATTGAGTGAAAATGTAATCACATGTCAGTTCTAGTATAATATATTTGTCCAATGAATACCCGTTTATCATCTGCATTTCTTCTTGGTGAAGAATTTTAATAGCCAGTAGTGTATTTGTTTCTCGAATTTGACTTAGTACATCTCTATTAGTTATTAGATCTACCCGTCTCATCTCCAGCATTCTGTTATGGCACCACACTTTAAAAGCTTCTAACGTCATCTTCTTAAACTATCTATTTCCCATATTTCACTTCAGTACAATACAGTCCTCGCAAATATCTTCAAGAAAGAATTCCTAACACTTAAATTCATTTAAATGTTAAGAATTTCCTTGTTTTCCGAGACCATCAGAAAACTAAAAGCACGCCTTCGAACAGTTCTTCCGTAAATGGAGCACGTTCTCCTTCAGATTGACAGTGTCAGACCACACAGGAGCGCTGTGACAACTACAGCTGTCTGACGCCTTGGATTCACTGTCATACATCATCTTCTATACAGCCCCGACTTGGCCCCATTGTGTGTTCAACTATTTCAGGAACTTCGCGTGCAACATCCGTGGGACCGGAGAAATACCTCCAGACTAGGGGCAGAATGTAATAACTAAAAATGGTTCAAATGGCTCTAAGCACTATGGGACTTAACATCTGAGGTCATCAGTCCCCTAGAACTTAGAACTACTTAAACCTAACTAGCCTAAGGACATTACACACATCCATGCCCAAGGCAGGATGCGAACCTGCGACCGTAGCAGCAGCGCGGTTCCGGACTGAAGCGCCTAGAATCGCTCGGCCACAACGGCCGGCCAAATGTAATAACTCCAATTCTAATGAAGGTAGGTGCTGACAAATGTGAGTACTACCTAACCATCAGTTTAATAACATAAACTTACAAAATACTGACACGAATTATTTACAGAAGAATGGAAAAACGGCTAGAAGCTGACCTCAGGGTATATCAGTTTTGGTTACGGGTAGCTGTAGGAACATGTGAGGCAATATTGACTGTACAACGTATCTTAATTACAGCATAGGCTGAAAAAAAGTTAACTTGCCATCAGGACTTCACTTTGATGGTCATAAAGTGGTGCAAGCATAGGTGAGGTCGAGGCTTCGTCAACAAAGTCAAACATTCTACAGTGACGTTATCAACAAACTGGTCTCTCATTGGGAGAAATGTACTCCTCGGCAGGGTGACTATGTCGAGGAATAAATACGTAAGCATGAAGAATAAGGCTGTGGAATTTTAATAAAGTTTGTTTTACTTAAAAATTTTTGAGTTTGCACATAAAATAGTCGGAGGCATTACATTTCAATACACCCTCGTCTTTCATTTAACGTCTCACTCCTAATCTAATTTCTCAGCATAGTCTGATATAATTCGACTACATTTCATTACCCTTGTTTGACTTCTGTTGATTTTCATCCCATAACTTCTTATCAAAACACCCCTCCATTCCGTTCAATTGGTCTTCCAGGTCTATTGACCCCTATCATAGAGTTACGTTACTGGAAAATCTCAAATTTTTCTTTTCTTTTTCCTAAATTTGGACTCTCTTTCTAAAATTGTCCTTGATTTCTTTACTGCTTGCTCATTATACATATTGAATGAAATTATATTAACCTACAACACTAATTCACTTTCTTTTCTACCACTGCTCTCCTTGACTCCTTGTAACTGCAGTTTGGTTTCTGTACAAGTTGTAAATAATCTTTCGCTTCCTGTATTTTGACCATGCTACCTACAAAATTTCTAAGAGCGTAGATCCGTCAGAATCATCAAATGTCTTCTCTACACCCACAAAATATTGATAACGTCTGAGGTCAGCTTCTAGCAGTTTTTCCATTCGTCTGTAAATAATTCGTGTCAGTATTTTGTAACTTTGGCGTATAGAACTGATGGTTAGGTACTAGTCACATTTGCCAGCACCTACCTTCTTTAGAATTTAAATTATTACATTCTGCTCCAAGTCTGGAGATATTTCGCCTGTCTCACGGATGTTGCATACCAGGTGGACTTATTTTGTCATGATTGGCTCTCCCATTGTCCTCAGTAATTCTATGGGAATGTTGTTTACCGAGGGGTCTTGTTTCCACTTACCTCTTCCAGTGCCTTGACAAATTCTTCATGCAGTATAATATCTCCTATCGCATTTTCACCTACTTCCTCTTCCCTTTCTACAATACCGCCTTCCCGTTCACATGCCTTGTGTATCCCTTCTATATATTCCTTCCACCTTCCAGCTTCCATGTAATTACTAATAAGTGGTTTTTTATCTGCGCCCTTGATATTCAAACAACTGGCTCACTTTTTACGAAAGATGTGTATAATTTTCCTTTAGGTGACATATTTTTCTCCTAGTCATGCGTGTTTCAACGGTCTTATATTTGTTGTCTAGCCATTCCTGTTGAGGCATTTTCAAGTTTCTTTCAATCATATTTTCTAGACATTTCTGTTTCCTTTCAGCTGCTTCAGTTGTTGTATTTTTATATTTTCTTCTTCCATTAAATTCAATCTTTCCTTTGTAATTCGAGGTTCCTACCTGACATTGTCTTATTACGTATTTGATTCTCTACTGTCTGCACTATCTCATTGTTTTAATACTATGCGTTCATCTTCTACTGTATTCGTTTCCCCTACTGCGGTCAAAAGTTGCTTAATGTCCCCTCCGAAACTCTTAACAGCCCTGGTCCCTTCTATTTATCTAAATCCCATGTCCTTAATTCCCTACACTTTGCAAAGTGTTCAGTTTTTATCTGCACTTCATAACCCGTTCGGGATAACTTCAAGCGCCGACACGTCGGCCAGGGACGTTACAGCAGGGAGGGCTGTGAGACGATGCCAGCCAACAGAACGCTGACGGACCCCTCTCTAGGACGACACTCAGGTAGAGGCGGCCTCTTCACGAAGAGAATGTAAGCGCCGCGCCGCTTAGCCGCGGCCGAGTTGAAAACCAGCCGTCCTCCGAACGCTACAACAGTGACTTTTCAACTATACTGTTTTGCTTGCATTGGAATTCTATATACCGAAGGACACTGATTATTTGCATGTCGCCAATTGCTTGCGACAAACCTCTGTGAATACGCAAAGTTAAGAATTGTTATTTATTTTACTGTAATAAACTCCATTAATACAATTTGCTTGAATTACTGCCTAGCGATCCGAGAAAGCTGGCTTCCTAGGCAACCTATATTAGACGATTGGGTAGAACACAATATAATCAATAAATTATAAAAAATTTCAGATGTGTGTGAATTCCTAAGGGACCAAACTGCTCAGGTCATCGGTCCCTAGACTTACACAGTGCTTAAACTAACTTATGCTAAGAACAACACACACACACCCACGCCTGAGGGAGGACTCGAACCTCCGGCGGGAGGGACCGCGCAATCTGTGCATGGCGCCTCAAACCACGCGGCCACTCCGCGTGGCCAGTAAATTGTAATTAAAGTTCACATAAGTAGGAATGCCACAATTGTAGCACTGAGGTCGGTGGTGGTGGCGGGAAATTCAGATATCAAGATAGTGGCGGAGGAAACTTTAAAAACGGAAGATAGACCTGGAAGGAAATTTAAAAAATGGGATGTGTCAAGAAATAATAAAAAAATGCAAAAAAAAGAATATGAGAAAAACAAAAATGTTAATTAAATCCAAGATGGTGGAAACAGTCCATTTGTGCTTAGAAACATCTTCCTCTTCCCCCACCCAATCCTCCACTCTCTTCCAATCATAGGAGTACTTTAAGGGCCCATTAAAACGAAACAGGAAAAGTTAATGTAGCCATACACATCCACCTTTCCTATGCTCAAAAGTATCTGAAAGAGCTTTATTTTTGCGCCATGTTCAAAACTATTTATCCAAAAAATTACTTAAATGGTGTACATTGCACACAGCTAAAACTACTTTACAGGTCGTTAAAATGAAACAGCCAATCAGAATTTAGCCCCAGAGTTTCATATTGACCATTCTCAAAAGTAACAGAACAATCTGACTTTCTCAACCATCTGCAACAGTATTTTCCGAAACATTATGTAAGGGGTGTAACTTGTGGTATTTCCATATCTAATGTATGTTATAAACACACACACACACACGCACATGCTATGTTCACACTCAATGTTTATGCCATGAATATTAAGCAGTACTAGCGAACATGGGAAGTTCGACTTCTGTACTATACATGGTAAAATGCACAATGAACCCTCAAACTGATTATTTTACAAGTCTAAATTGTTCTGTGATGCTTTTCAGGTGTCACTATGTTAATTAAACACTCAAAATATCTGCAAAAGCCGGCCGTGGTGACCGAGCGGTTCTAGGCGCTACTGTCTGGAACCGCGCGACCGCTACGGTCACAGGTTCGAATCCTGCCTTGGGCATGGATGTGTGTGATGTCCTTAGGTTGGTTAGGTTCAAGTAGTTCTAAGTTCTAGGGGACTGATGACCTCAGAAGTTAAGTCCCATAGCGCTCAGAGCCATCTGAATTTTACTTGTCTGCAAAAAGACGTCAACAACATAAAAAATGCAATGTTTACATTAATGTATCACAGCCTTATTTTCCACGTACACATACCCACGTATGTCACAATAGGTGTCTAAGTAGTGATTGTGAAATCTCAAATTAAGTTCCACAATGTTATTTCTATGCCTACATACAACAGACTAAACAATCATACACTAAACACATTGTAACACACTGACGATATATGGGCATATTAGTGTGAGCCTTACTTGTTTACTGGAGACACACTGACAGCAGGCGAGTACTGGATGTTTTTACGCTAATAATTCAATAGTTACTATAATAATTCAAAAAGGCTGAGGCGATGTTACGGGGCAGATTAGCTTGCTGTAACAGTGGACTCACCAGTAATGCACAAACTCGTGCAGGAAGGAGCAGGGAGTATTTTAGGATACATTGTAAGGAGTGTGTCAGAACTCTCCTTTACATTGAGAACAATATACGCACTTTAACGCTATTCTTTGCATTGTGTAAGCACTCAGATATCGACAGTAACAATCTGAGGGCGAAACATGGGAGCGCTATTCTAAGCGTTGTTGTGAGACGAGGCCAGTCTGCGAGAGTGGAAGTACTAGTGTTGGTCGAGAGCTAGAAGACAGAAGACGTGACATGCTGCCCTCATGTCGGTGATGGCAGATCTTACCACACTCAATGTCTGATTTCATTTATATAGCCAGGAGAGATTTAGATGGCTCAACTACGCAATTGCAGGGTTCAGTTGGTGATTGTTAGTCCGAGTTTGCAATAATACCATGTTTTGCTTGTTAGTTAAAGAAGCCTCCTTATCCTCCAAATAATAATAATTACTTTCCACATCTAATTAATACATAAATACTGTGGTTATTAAATATTAATGCAACTTTGAAATTGAAATAATTTGTTAATCTGGCACTCAGCCATTATTGATACCTATGTCATTGTCATGACGATTCCGAAGTTTTAATTTATGAAATTCCTTCTTACAAGTTATTTAGTAATTAACAGGATCCAAGCAAAATCCTTTTTATTAATTTCTTACGAATTTGTTGCACATATTTACAACATCGCTGGTAGTGACACTTATGCACAACAAGCGTGCTGCTGCCGACTATGAGAATGGGACATTTTGTAACGAAACTCTTCTCAATCTCACAGTTGTACCAGGACAAAAGTGCTGAGCCACTCGAGGTCACCACATGGAAATGCGAATAGAAGTCACCAGTTTGAGGCCATGGCTGAATAACAGTTTTACATGCTAAGTCGCTCTCAGACTTAGCGCAACTGCAATTCAGGTCTTCGCAGGTCTAATGCAGCGGCACTTTGGACTCCTGCCCAGGGGACAGTGGGTTGCGCCCCATGCATACCAGCTGTCTTCCGCCACTGCAGGACGAGCACGTATAGCAGTGGGCTTGCCCCACTGTCACACAGGTGCGGTGCCGTCTGGGATCACAACGGATAAGGCATCGTCCAGTAAACAGGCCGCTGGTATTGTAAGCTTTACCGCTGCCTTACATAACGAGGCCACCAGTGCATTGTGGAAACTCTGCATCAGCAACACAGTGGAAGCAACAAGCCCAGCAGAACACAGCGGCCTGCCAGCCACTGACTTGTTGTACTAAACAGCACAGATGCTTCAATAAAGAAGTTGTTAACATTGCAGCCACCTTTCTCTGGAGCCTCCTGGTTTCCCTCCTCACCTCCAAAAACTACTCGCACTATCCTGCTTCATAGGAGACTCCTCTGCATTGCGAGCGCTATAGTATGGTGTCAAAATTAGTGGCATCGTTTGCACTGAGCACAGCGTGTGGACCATGATCGAGAGTGTCAACATGGTAAGCTGAGTGATGAACCATTTGGTTATTTTTTGGATGGTGTAGTAGATATGGAAGCTAGGTACGACTGTCATAAGTGAAGGTCACCTATTTAAGGCAGGAGGAGCCGACTGACATTTGTGAGTTTAGGGGTAATTGTAGAGAGCAGTTTTTGGTGTCTGTAACGTGTATACAATGTAACTTACTTAACCACACTGTGACATGTACGAAGTCAGCGTCTGTCCCCTGTTAAAAGTGCTGTTGATGTGGTCATATTGCAAGGCAGTGTAGAGAGTCCAGGTGGTTCATGATACTATGTAAAAACTAGTTGAAAGACGTGCTCGTTTCTTTCTCATTCCCTAGCATGCCTTTCATAGTTTCTGATGATTTTACGGGATTGTGATTTCTTTTTCTATTGTCGTGCATAATGAAGAATAAGAGTGTAGCAGTGGCAGAGTTAGGGATGCAAGTTTTGCAGGAGCCAGAAGTTGTATCGGCATTGTTAGGAAAGGTAGTGCAGCTGACAGCAGATGATATGTAGTTACGTGGGCAAATGAGAGCTGGTGATGAACAGTTAGCTTTACTTCAGGCACTAGAGCATGATGTGGATCCATCTGTCACAGAACTAATTTTCTGAAAAATCACCTAAGGATGTGTGGTCGTTCTTAGAGGACTTTAAGATGTCGGCAGGGATGGGTAGTTGGATTGACTGTCCTTGCTGCAGGTAGCAAAATTGCGACTAGTGCTCAAGCGAAAACATGTCTCAGGTGAGCAGAAGCACAAAAGAATGCAACAGACTTTAAGCAGTTGGAGAACATCCTTTTGCAAAGATACAAAAAAAAAATGAATAGTGTGAGGTATTTTCGGAAGCAGTTGAGCACTGTTGTACAGAGGCATGGGGAAAACTGTGGAAGATTTCAAGGACAGGATAATGTACATACGTATGCTCCTGCAGCGTTTCAGAGGTTATTGGACAGTGTGTTGAGAGGGTTGAAACTGGATCAGTATCTCGACAATGTCATCGTATTCTCAAAAGATATGGAGCAGCATAGACAACGTCTGAAGTTGCAGACTGAGCTCTGCATATCTCATGTTGAGCACAGGGAAGTGTAATTATGCGTTAGAGGAGGTATGGTATTTAGCCCATGTAGTTAGTAAAGTCAGAGTAAGGACAGACCTGGGGCTAGTCCGAGCTGTACAAGAGTTCCTTGTGTCTAAGTCGATTAAGGAGCTGCAATCATTTTTGGGGATTTCAAATTACTGCAGGAAATTTGTGAAAGGATATGCTGATGTAGCATGACAACTCATGCAGTTGTCGAGGAAAGGTGTGAAATTCGTATGGACAGAAATGTCACAAGATGCATTTGAAGATTTAAATAGAGTTTTTACATCAAGCTCAGTTCTAGTTTATTCAGACTTACAGAAGGAGTTTATTCTTTTTGTGATACATCTAATCACACTTTGGTATGTGTCCTAAGTCAGAAGATTAACAGCGAAGAGAATCCTGTAGCCTACACGCCGAGAGAGTTGGATGTGGTGGAGAAGAACTACTCAATGACAGAAGGTGATGTTGAGCCTCATTTATGGTGTCACATACTTTAGATGTTATTTTTACGGGAAAAAATTTCAAGTAGTGACTGACGATACTGCATTCAAGTGGTTATTGGAACTGAAGCATCAGTGTGGCAGGCTGATCAGATGGGTGCTGAGACTTAGTGAGTTCGACTACGAAAAATTACACATACGAGTGAAGAAGCGTGGGAATGCAGATGCTTTAAGGAGGAAGGCAGCAATGTTGAATGTTCTGTGTCACGGTGTTGTGGAATGGCAGGCAGTGCAGAGCACTGATAGTGATTGTAAGCAGTGCATGATGTGATCACTGTTTAGCACTCGTGACAAACAGCGGGTAGCAGTGCCCCCTTAAGTGGCAACATCCAATCTCTCAGACCACGGCGCTCTACTTTTCTGTGATTTTGTCTGCACTGGTTATGTCACAACCTTGAATGCCAAGCTGCGCATCACCCGATCGTTTGTCATTGACTTAAAAACGTGGCTGTTTAATTGTTGCTACCAAATGTTACAAATTTATCAGGAAGGCTTTGTGGACCGGTGTTACTATTAATGTAAGTATATTTTGCGTTGCGTGCTCTGATCTCTTATTTGTTGTTTTCTTGCTTATTGCAAGTAATAGTCCACTGTTAAGTAGCATATCGATGTTTTTATATCAGTTTGGATGAAAATGCCGAAAGAGACCCTGACTGTAAATACGTCACGCTAAGGTAAGCTGATTGTCCAGTTGCTTTACAACAAGCAGATGTTAGTGAGGACGACTATGGTTCAGATGACTCCTTTGTTCCTGAGAACGATGATCTGTGATGTTCCAGTCATACTACCGACTCTGAAATTCGTGGCAATAAAAGTGAAAGTAATGAATGCCATGACAATGGGACTCAGATTTTGGTGCAACAGAAGAAGAAAGCAGACAGTATTTCTGTGGGAAAAATAAGTATTTCACATGGAACTCACATGAACCGTACAATCATGGTAAAGTACGAGAAAATAATACTGGCGTCACTAAAGGCAGTGCCTTGAGTCTGAACAACAATTCTATGTCAGATGAAGTGTGGCGATTATTTTTCAGTGATGAGATAATTAACGAAGTTGTTAGGGACACAAATACAAAGCTAGGGGTATTTAAAGGGAAACTGAAGATCGGTGAAGACCCATCGTACAAAGACAATGATTATAATGAAACTGAAGCTGTAATAGGGTTTATGATACTACGCATCATTTTCAGATCTGGAAGAGACAGTCTCCAGTCACTGGTATCAATGGACACCTATGGCCGCCCAGTCATTCGAGAGGTTTTGTTCTCTTACTGACTTTGTCATTAGATGACTTAGCTACTCGAAAAGAAAAAGAAGATCCTGCTGCAGCAGCTACGGTCGCAGGTTCGAATCCTGCCTCGGGCATGGATGTGTGTGATGTCCTTAGGTTAGTTAGGTTTAAGTAGTTCTAAGTTCTAGGGGACTGATGACCACAGCTGTTGAGTCCCATAGTGCTCAGAGCCATTTGAACCATTTGAACCTGCTGCAGCAATTTCTTTTGTTTTCAACAAATTGATATCAAATTGTCAGAAACTATACAATATTGGAGCATATGCTTGTGTAGATGAAGCACTAATTTCGTTCAGAGGCAGATCTTGGTCACGAAAAAAAAAAAAGTGTAAATTTGTGGTAAGTTCCTATGGGACCAAACTGACAAGGTCATCGGTCGCTAGGCTTACACACTACTTAATCTAACTTAAACTAACTTACGCTAAGGACAACACACACACACACACACACACACACACACATGCCCGAGGAAGAACTCGAACCTCCAACGGGGGAGAGCCGCGCGAACCGTGACAAGGCACCCTAGACTGCGCGTTGTCGGTTCCGAATGTTCACGCCGAATAAACCAGCCAATTACGAAATAAAGCTCATACGTCTTACTCATGCTCATAATACACATCTTCTAAATTCATACGTATATTTGGCGAAGGATAGTGATGGAAGGACATTGTCAATTGAAGAGAAAAAGTTGAGGGAACCAACACAATCTGTGGCACGCCTTGCTTGAATAATAGTGGGAACTAATCACATCACAACGGCAGGCAACTGGATCTCATCTCTTGAGTTCATGTCTGAAATGGGAAAGAAGAAACTCGCCTACAGTGAAACTCCAAAGAAGAATAAAAAAGAGATCCCCAAAGAGTTTCTTCCTAATAAAATCAGAGAAGATGGCCCTTCAGTGTATGGCTTCACTAGTAAAATTTAAACTTCGTGTGACTAGGGCCTCCCGTCGAGGAGACTATTCGCTGTGTGCAAGTCTTTCGATTTGACGCCACTTCGGCGACTTGTGCGTCGATGGGGATGAAATGAGGATGATAAGGACAACACAACATCCAGTCCCTGAGTGGAGAAAATCTCCGACCCAGCCGGGAATCGAACCTGGGCGCTTAGGATTGACATTCTGTCGCACTGACCACTTTTTTTTCTACCACTTTTTTATTATTATTTTTTTTTTTGAGGAACTGTTGGTTTTTTTAAATTTTGTTTTATTTCATTTTATTTTTTATATGGAAGGGAAAATAAACATTTGTTCCAATGTATATATCATTTCTAGGCTGCCGTTGCGCAATATAAGAAATGAAATGTCTTCTTGAGTTTTTTCTTTTTCTTTCTTTTTTTAGTAAATAGAAAATTTTATGGTGCACAAAAGACTTCACTTCATTGTTGAAGGTAAGTTGCTCCGCTGCTCTGCGAGAGAAGGAAAATGTTAAAACGAAAATGGCAAAGAAAAAAAATGCTTTCTGCATTGGTGAGCATCTGAATAGTATCTTAAAATTCCGACAAGAACTTAAGTCCCAGGAAGCAAAAAGGATTCATACATACAGGTCACTGGCAACCTCTGCTATCCGAAATATTGTATTTGAAGCATTTAACCGTTAATTATGATTTTCAGCATATTTCCAAATATCCTCCTGTAGTCACAATGTTGGCTCATTTTAAAGTGTTCAATTTCTATGTAAGAATAATAGTCTAGGAAAGTAGCATGCCTATTCTGCATAATAAACGATGCTGTGTGGATCATGATCCACGTTGCAGCGTTGTTTTTTGCTCGTGGATATCTCATTTTTTGTGGCTGAATGATCTCTAAAAGGTCTACACCACTGGGCGTCGTACGGTCTATCACCGACAATCGTTGAGGAAGAAATGTTGTAATTTCTTCTGCATGTCCGCACGTGAACCTATGAATAAGCGTATCGACTCTTCCGCATGCGTCACAGTTGGGCGTTGGATGAAGGCCCATTTTATGTAGCTTTTCATTCGTTGCTACTTTATCGTTGACTGTTAGATACCAGTCGGCTATGACGCGTGATGGTAACATGTCGCTGTGCACATTCCGCCATACTATACTCCAATGTGTATGTGGATGTTTTTCTTCGAGACGATTCCTGTGGTTTGTTGTCATGAGGTCATAAAGCTTCCTGTTCGTCAGGCTTCCGTTATCGACGATGTTGTGTCGAATGTAGCTCAATTCCATGTAGTACAGTCGCACATGTCGGTAAGAAAGTGGAATGCCGGCGATATTAACGGGTGGGTCAAGGCTGAGAGGCTTCCACCGCTGAATGAGGTTTCTGATGATACTGGTCCTCCGGGTACGAAAATCCTTCCTGATGCGATTTAGGAGCAGGGTGACACATTTTTTGTGTACTTTAACGACGTTAAGGCCACCTTTGGACGAAGGTAAGATTAAGGTATCGAATTGAACTTTGAAAATGTGCCCCCTAAAAAGAAACCAACATAACGCTTGTTGTATACTCTTGGCTAGATGGTCGGAGATTGGAAGAATTTGCGCCAAATAATTCATCTTGCTCGTAATGGCGATCTCGAAGGTCTTAACTTTCTGTAGTATGTTCAAGTCACGGTCGGAGTGAAGTATCAAAGCAGCACGTAATTTATTAAGCATGTGTGACCAGTTCTTCGTCAGGAATTTGTCTGGTTTGGCCTCAAAGGTAACACCGAGGGTTGTGTGATAATCCTTGACCTTGCACCAGGTAACATGGGATATGTCTCCGATACCGCCACCGATCTGCAAAGCTGTGGTTTTAGTTCTATTTAGTATTGCTCCTGAAAGAAACGTGAATGTTTGTAAAAGAGTTTCTGCTGACAGAAGTTGTTGCGATGATGGCACAGTTACGCATATATCGTCAGCATACGCAATGCATGGGATAGTGACAGACTCGACGCTAAGCCCGATCCCGCTACGCGCTAAGTTGTTCAGTAGCGGCTCTACTGCAATGGCGTACAAAATCATTGACATAGGACATCCTTGGCGTATGGATTGCTGAATGGAAACTTCTTTTGTAAAATGGCCATTAATGAGAATCCGTGAAGAGACGTTTGTAGTAAGTTTGCGAATTAATTCTATGAGATGAGGTCCAAATCCTAGTTTCTTCATGCTTTTAAAGAGGAACTCATGACGTACACGGTCATAAGCCTTCTCAAAATCTAGAAAGATCAGAGCGCCCTGTCCTTTGGTTTCAGCATATGAACAGATGATGTCCCTCAAATCGCAGGCAGCTGAGATTGCACTTCGGCCTTGCACTGCACTGTACTGGTAACTGCCTAAAACCTTGTACCTAACGGTTTGCAACCTTAGCTTAATCGATCTGGTGATGATTTTGAAATCGGCATTCAGGAGTGTGATGGGTCGCATGTTTTCGACCTTCCTGCTGTTTCCTTTTTTCGGTAAGGGCAGGATGATAGCTTCCGTAAATGCCTTGGGTATGACTTCCAGGTGCCAGAGTTCATTCGCTATCTCGAGGAGTGTCGGACCGAGGAGGTTCCAGTATCGCTGATAAAACTCAGCGCTGAGACCGTCGAATCCTGGTGATTTCTCTTTCTTTGCACTGTGGACCGCCACTCGGATTTCGCCCTCTGTGAAAACAGATTCCAGATTTGCATTATCCTGTTGTGACAAGCGACAGCTCAAGCTCCTAAGAAAATCGTCGCACGAGTGTTCATCAACGGATTGCTTCTTGTAAAGTTGACTATAATAGTCGTAGACGTGCGAGATGATGTCACGTTGCTTCGTGATGGCATTCTCAGCGTCATCAAAGACGGCTTCAATCAACATGGCTTTACACCGTTTCGTCGTTCTCAGGATGTAGTACAGAGAGGCTCGTTCTTCGGCGGCAACGTCCTTGGGGTGGGCTCGCACGATGATACCTTGCATTCGTTGGCGTTGTATCGCCGTGATTTTCGCTTTATAACGTTTGATCTTTACGTCGATATAGCGAGAAGGATTGTTAGTGCGACTGTACAGTTCTCTCAAACAGCGATAATAAAATTCAATAGTCTGTTTCTGCAAAAAGCTTTTTTGTCGGGCGTAGCTCATGAGGGTGAGGCGTAATTTAGGCTTAGCACACTGAATCCACCACTGTAGAACGCTAGCGTAACGACGTCGGTGCCGCTGGAGCTGTTGCCACGTTATGTTCCCCTCCTCTTCAAGTTGGGCATCCTGCAGAAGGCTGACATTCGATTTCCAGTGGCCTTTCCCGCGGTAAATTTGCTGGCGTTGTAGGTTAAGGTAACACTGATATGCACAATGGTCGGAGATGTTGACAGGAGCTATGTCACAGTTCACAGTGTGTCGCTGGACGGCATCGGACACATAGATCCTATCCAGCCGACTGGAAGAATGACTGGTTACGAAAGTGTACGCTACCCGTCCACCTTGCAGTTGTTCCTATGTATCGTGAAGACGCATGCCATGAATTAAATGTTCAAGTTCGATACATCTGTTCGTGTTAGGAGTTTGGTCTCTGTTGTTAAGCACACAATTGACGTCACCACCAAGGATGAGATGTGCACGATAATCGCTAAGAAGAATGGGAACCTCGTTTTTATAAAATTTTGAACGATCTCTCTTATGAGTGCTACCTGAGGGGCGTAGACGTTAACAATCTGCACACCATTCACTCGAAGAGAAATGCCACGACCACTAGGCAGCCGCTGCACATCCGTAAAGGGTATACCGTCGCGCAGAAGTATGGCAGTGCCTACAGCATCCTGGACATTGATGTTATCAATAAGAACGTAACCGGGCACTTCTAAGACTGTGACTAACTCCTGTAGGAGGGCAATGTCAACGCTGGTACCATACAAGAAATCAGTTAGCGAACGGAGTTTCACCGCACTTTGAATTCTATTGGCGTTAAGTGTGGTAATGTTGCAGGTTTGGCTGTCGCACATGATGGATCAGAGGACAATGAGCTCTGAGTGTTGGACCGTCCTTCTCGACGGCTTTGAACCAAATTCGTTGGTAACGTCTGGAGTACGAAGCGAAATGTCAAAACCAATAACGGGTCAGGGAGTGGAAAGGTCGCAGCGCGATGGTCACGCCAGAGAGTAGCTACTGCTGCATCTCCTCGTTCTGCTGCCACCACGGCTCATTGCTGTCGGGGTGCTTTGCGGTGCGCGCGCCGCCCTGCCCGCCACCGCCGGCTGAGTCTGTCAACGTGGTCGCATCCGCCTGGCCACCACGCGGGGCTGCGACTGACGTCAGCGAGTTCCTACGGGAGCGCTGTTGCAGCTGCTCGCTACTCTGTTCGCTCTTCCTCTTAGCCGTTACGGTGCTCTGTTCCCTCTCAGCGCTCAGTAGTGCCTTCAGGTGTTTGGTTTATTCACGAATGCGTTCTTGCCTCGCGGTGTCCTCGCAGCGCACGGAGCAAGATGATTGAGGTTCAGTCTCGGTGCCACTTTCTGACATGTGTACGGGTCTCAAATCATCCGACTTTTCCTCTTTGCTACTATTCCCTTTGCTTCTCCTTCGGCGGCCTTTCTTCGTTTCTGCTGCAGTCTCTACCGATAGGGGTGATTCGGGCAAACTGATCAGCACCCGCTCCTGTATCTTACACGGCTTAGTTTCAGAGGTGGCTGGCGCATCCTAGGTATCCAGCGGTAACTGCCCCGGTGAGGATGACGGTGCCGAATCGACGTCCGTCCTACCGCGAATGTCTTTGGCACTGCATTCCACCTGAACTGGCATCTCCGCCTCGCTAACATGTTCCGGCTGCCGGGGTGGTGGTACAGTCCCCGCGACTACCTCACTCAATAGCGGAACAAGCCTTTCACTACCGTCTGCAGGACGCTCTCGTGGAAGTTGAAATGGACGTCGACGTGTGCAGTTCATCCGCAGATGTTCTGTTGAATGGCAGATCGAACAGGTAGGGGGTTGTCCAATGTAAGTTACCTGTGCACGACAGCCGCCAATGGCAACATACGAAGGTATATGCTTTTTTAAGTCTACGCGTACACTTCGCACCCCGCTATTAACTTGGTAGCGATATGCACTCGACCATTTTTCATTTGTAACTGACAAAACAGCGCTGTACAGTGACAGAGAACGTGCAATCAGATCATTAGGGCACTTGTAACACCCCACTCGTCACTTATCTGGTTTTGGCGTGTGTTCATCCCAGCTAATTGACTAACAGATCAACAGAGAGTGCAAAACTGCCGCAATATCGGATAACGCAAAG
Source organism: Schistocerca americana (assembly GCF_021461395.2). NCBI lineage: Eukaryota > Metazoa > Arthropoda > Insecta > Orthoptera > Acrididae > Schistocerca > Schistocerca americana. The sequence continues at coordinate 374,555,354 of NC_060130.1, read as the reverse complement.
AAAGTAATAAGGCCCTCTGACTCCTGATTGAACTTTGGTGGTAGTGTTGACATTAATTGATTCAGAATTGGTCACTTTTAATTAAAAAGGGGTGCACATTGATGTTATATGCAGCTATTGAACACCAGATGCAAATGTTGAACATAAAATTAATTAAGAACGTGACTTGGGATTTCAACTACTTGATTGAAAACAGGTGCAGTCGATTATCACAAATTTATTTTAACTCACGACCTTCAATCATCACATTACAAGACTCTCCTACTGGGCAGTGGTAATAAATTGCGTTTGCGTGGAGTAAATCTCGATAACTCAAAAGTAATTCCTATCGACTGACCCAGGCGTAGCGCGAAGTGCGAGAAGAATTCTACAGTACACGCCCCATGAAACCCTCGTGGAAACTTTGCCGAAGTGATCCAACAAATTAATCAGTGGCCGGAGCGGGTGCAATATCACCGAATTCAGCGTCGCAGAGCGGCGTCGTTGTGTGGACGTCAGCCGACCTCGTGGTGCTGCAAGGCTGTGCTCGTCTATTCACTCCTAGCTATCTTGCTCAGTACATAGCTGAACCAAAACTTCCTATCTCCAAGATCAATCGTTCCCTTTGCTAAGTCCTAAACTGCAGAGATGCTCACTCTCTCTCAGGCAAGCTGAGTCAAGAATGCCACGTCTGCACTCTAGGCAAGCTGGGAACAGAAGACCTCTACTGAGACTTCTGCCAGTCTGCTCTTCACCTCGGTTTCCCCTCCAGCAAAATCACTTACGCCAATTGCAGTGCAACTCGCGTTAATTATGCGTCGCTTCCCAGCGCCGACCAAGGCCTGCTCTGGGAAGTGAACAAATTCCCACAAAATTTCCCTTCCTCTCAACTTCTTCTATTTAGCTCTCCCCCAGGCCACCCATCAAGGTTAGCGTCTGCACAAACACCAAGTTTTCCAGAATTCTGACTCCCAGGAGAGTACTTCAAATTCCTTGGTCCTACGTTCCCATCGGAGACTGGCGTATTTCCTGCTGTCGCTCTTCACCTAATTTACTTCAGGCTCTGCAGACCATGAATTCACCGTGAAGTTGCTACAGTCATAAACACGCATATTTTGACCTCTGTTGACCACTCCACCATAGCTTTGCACAGCTTTCTCGCATGTTTCCCAGAAAACAGGACGACGGACATTTATCAACAGGCGTAAAGTTCTCCGCCTGTTTCCCGGTACAGCAACATGGAGTCGGGGTCAACCACCCACTCACTGTCACTCATCTTAAGGCGGCTGGAGGCCGCGGAGCGTTACCGCTTTCTCAGAGCTTGAGCCGCCCTAAGCTGCCTATTGTCGCTTCCCTTAGCCGCTCCCCCGGGCGGCCACGATCAACTCTAAATGCTTCCCTGGGGTAAACTAGCGTCCAGTAAATCGACTCGTTTCCACAAAGTTTTCATGTCATGTGACTTACTTTAAAACCATCACCCAACATTAATTATTCCACTACGTCCATACTATACCCTGTACAAGATGCATTGTGCCTTGTCAGTCATTTTGTTCAGCCCTACTGCTCGTTCAACGTGAGTTAGGTGATCTTTAATGACTTCATGTAAGGGGCATAGTTCTTACCATCTTACACACTCAGGTGGCACGTTAAATACCCTGACGGTTCTCACTCTGTATCCCAAAGGCACGATTTGGACATTACTAATACTGCCATCATTATGACGAAATGGTCTCACACCAGCATGCTCCTCAACGAATTTCTCATAGGTGTCACTCGAAATAAATTTGATAAATAACGAGTACTGCACAAAGTCCAACTGGAACGTCTCGACTATATCTTCAGGCAATTTCAAATCCTCAAAGATCCACTCATGAATTTCAAACGCCTTCGGTCGCAAGGCAGCGCGATCGAAAACACACTGAACTCTGTTCGCTCTGTTAATTGTCGACATTGTACTTACAACAGTTGTACAGAAACAAACGTTAACAGCGCTCGCACACGCTGCTCAGCTCTCCACCTCAGCACTGCTCGCGACATAAACACTGGCTTGTGCTACCACCCGTCACTGCGCAATGTGCACTGGCTGAGTGACCACTCAGCTACCGGGGGCGGATAGCACTAGTAGTGCAACACTGTTGTCTAATGTACCTAAGAAATCTAAAGCTGTGATACTTGGGTCATCGATGCACCGCTCAAAGTACACAGATATGACAAACAGAAAACTGGAGATCATTTCCTTCTACAATACCACCAAATCTGGCGTCAACACAATGGATATGAAATGTCCAAAACTATTCAACAAATCGGCGAAACAGGAGACGACCTCTAGCTATTTTCTGTTTCATGATATCAGTTATCTGTGTACATAAAGAAATGATATTCACAGCTTTGAAATAAACTGCAACATTGAACAGATTAAACTTCATGAAGATATTAGCAACTAATCTAATAAAAAACCCATGTGATGAGAAGGCTACGCATTTTAAATTTACCAGCAGATGTGAGAAAAATGATAACAGACATGTTACCACAGCAGGAAGGAGGAAATAACATGGGCTCAGATCAGACAGACTTGAAAAAAGAAAGATATGCCACTGTTACCTATATGAAAAATGCAAGTGCGTCAAATGTGGGGGATCAAATTGCTTGATGTGTTCTGAGAAGTGAGTGTTACATGAAATTATAATTTTTTTTCTGCTGAGAATGCATATTCATGAACAAGAAAGAAATTACTGAACACAATGCTATTATTATGAAAATAAATAATACAGCGTGAACATTAATAAAAGTGACAAACTGTGGGAACAGATTCCTGACTGGAAATGGAGGAGAAAAGGTCCCATGAACAAATGTCCCAAAATGCATTGTTGCTATGGTAGATTGCGCTGATGTATGACTATTCCTCTGACGATGTACCATGTGTTCCTTGTGTGTTGTAGGCTGTGTGATGATGCAGCATACTGTAAGCAGCAGAATGGTCCGGTATTCATGTCAGGAACAAGCTGAAATGGTGTCTGTGTACGGCCAAGCACATGGAAATGACCTAGACACAGCATGGCTATAGAAAAATAGGTACCCTCACAATCACAAACCACAACATTCAACATTTCAAGCCCTTTATGGGTTTTCATGTGAACATGAGTCCTTTAAGACAAATGTGTAGGGAGGCTGTTGTCTGTGCGTACACCAGATTTGGAGGACTGAGCTTTACAGGATATTGAGACATACCCTAGTACAGGTTCCAGGCAAGTCGCCTGCCAACCTGATGTAAGCCGAAGTACGATTATGTGTGTCCTGCATGACAACTGCTACTATCCATATGACTCTCTAATAGGCCACTTTGAACATCTTTTGTGACATGGATGCGACACAACTCTGTACTTTGTTCAAGGACGATTTGTTGTTGTTGCACGCACATCATCCATTTCCAGGCACATGTTCATAGGACCTTTTTTCCTCCATTTCCAGTCAGGAATTCATCCCTGCAGTTTGTCGGTTTAATTAATGTTTATTAATGTTATACTGTTTATCTATGTAAAAGTGCAGTACATGAAAATGAACTTCACACAAACTTCATACTTTTCTAATAAGTGTTTTTTGTTTCTTAATTGTAATTAGCTGTTTCAGAACAAAAGGTTTTGTATGTATATAAGAAGTAAACTGTAGTGAAAATGTGCAAATAAATTCAAATAAAAATTACAAGTTCTGAGAGACCAATTTTACCAAGAATGTGACAAAATTTATGTTACCATTTGAAGGTTAAGGAGGGGATTCTAAAGGAAACTCATGCTCACATGATACCTGGTTACTGAGGGTGTAGGGTAACAGGCCGGAGTGTGGCTGAGATGTATTGGCGAAGGGGAAGGAAGGCAGATATGGATCAATATGTGAGGAATTTTGTGCATGTGTACATTGAGCAGACTTAAGTCATAGGTGAGTGCCACTGCAGAGGCTACTGGAGGCATCAAGACCATTTGAGATACTGGAATCGATGTACTGGGACCATTGAGGTGTATACCAACATGAAACTGATTTGTATCGACAGTACTAGAGCACTTTTCTCAGTGCGAGGCAGTGGTGGACATGTCCGAAAGAACAGATACCATCTTAGTATATATATAGTTAATGCTCACCGCTCACTTGACCATCTTCTTCTTCCGTGCGCATGCACAAACAGTGCCCGAACTCTTACGGGAATCGGCAACGCGCCACGAGTAATGAGTATAATGGGCGGGGGCACTACGAATGTAGTGCAGGACAATACGTTGAGAATGTGGGTTTCGCGGGAGGCGTGCCAGAGATAAATCCCTGCAGTCGCGCTATCCTTTGTGTCCTCGGTGGCCGAGATGGATAGAGCGTCTGCCATGTAAGCAGGAGATCCCAGGTTCGAGTCCCGGTCGGGGCACACATTTTCATCTGTCCCTGTTGACGTATGTCAACGCCTGTAAGCAGCTAAGGGTGTTCATTTCATTGTACTATCTTAGGGATATTATGGAACTCAGAATGAATTTCCATCAAACAGGTTTTCAATAGATTTACTCCACTTATGATGACATGGTACCAGTGGCGAATTGTAACAAGCAGGGGAAGCTCTCAGAGACCTGGCAGACTGAACTTAAGGGAAGTGGGTTATTAATCTATAGCACTACATGCGACACAACGAGACCAACCTTCCATCTGTCAACCACAATCACGGGAATTTCGCAAATGGCCGTATCACAACCTCACTTTCATTGGCCAGCTGTACCTTCGAAATTAATGCTGGCGCCCAATGTAAAATTTATAAAGCAAACTTTAGAACCTGACATAACACATTCATTGGATCGATTCATTACCGCGCAGGAAGGGCGCATTTCAGCCCAGTAGTTACTGCAGCATTATAGCAGTTCAGAGGACAATGACGCATTAGAGTGAAGTTGAATGCCATAAGACCAAGTGACACAATGGCCCTGACTCTGTTCTGCGTAGCTTTTATTCTTCTGAGGCGGAGAGCCGACCATCAGCATAGACAACCGATACTCAGATTCCATTAGACTGGATCTCAATTGCTTAAGAGTGAATGAGAGTGTAACACTGTAGTGGGAATATGGAAAAGATTTAAGTTTAGGGTTAACAGGCAATGGGACGAACCACGAAGATTTAAATTTCCAGAAGCACAAAACAAGGATGAAAAATAGACTCATAAGTAAAGTAGCAATAAGCAGCATAGTAAGTAAGACTGGATGCAGCACATAACCCAGGTGGGCAAGCCACCAGTTGTGGTTATAATTTTTCTCTATATCTTGTACGAACATGCAGTACAATATTAAACTGGTTTTAAGATCGACACGAGGAACTGGATCGTTTTTAGAAGAGGGTATCGTAGTGCACTGACCATATACGGCTACGTTATTGTGAAGTTGAGTGATGTATCGCAGCTACACTGACAGAAGAAGAGCTCGAGATGTTGTTACTATAAAAATTCAACAATGCCGACGTAGTGTTGTGAGGCAGGCTAACGGCTGAAACAGTGGACTCAGCTGTATTGCACAGATTCGTGCAGCAAGGAGCAAGGCAGGTTTCCACACTGGCTGTGGTAGTGGTGTTTCAGGATACGTGACTAGTAGCGGCGCATATCCACAACAAGCGTGCCGCTGCCGACTATAAGCACTGGACATTTTGTAACGAAATTTTTCTTAGTATCGCAACTCTACTAGAACAAGGGCTGTGATGGGCGAAGTCGACATATGGAACTGCGAGTTGAAGATACCGGTTCGTGGCCATGGCAGGGGCAGAAGCGTATTTGTTAAGTCCCTCCTGGAATTAGTGCCACGGCCTTCCCACGTCTATTCAAGCAGCACAACCGCCTCTTGCCCAGGGGGCAGCGGATCGCTCCGCGTGCACGTAAGCCGACTTCCGCCATAGCAGGACGAGAGCCTCATCGCGGTGGTCTTCCCCCGCAGTGAAGCAGCTGAGGCGCCGCCCTGGGCCACAGCAGATTCGGCTTTATCGAGTGTACACGACGCTGGCGTGGAAGCCTCGCTGCCGGCTTACATAACGAGGTCTCCGGCGCACGGCAGAGACTCAGTGTCAGCAACAAAGGGCGTGCAAGCAGCCAGCCCTGTGTAACTCAGCAACCACACGGCCGATGACCCGGTGTACCATACAGCACAGATGCTTCAATAAAGAACTTGTTCACTTTGCAGCCGCCTTTCTCTGGAAATTCCTGGGCTCCCCCTTCACGTCTGTCACCCACTCACAACATCCTGGCTTATAGCTGCCTCTCCCTGCACTGGGGGTGTTTTAAGAGAGTTGACATTTTCATGTTAGTTCTAAATGAAGTGTGTAGAAAAGCTAACATGAGCAAGCTTGTAACTGCATAAAACGCTATGAAGAAGGCAAGTACAAAAACTAGTAAGCATTCTGAATAACTACCAGCTACTAGAAGGATGTAATTAATTTCATTTTTAGGCCTACACTAGATTAAGGCATAATGCACCCTCCGTTTCAATATTTCCAAATCTAAATTGTTTTATGGTGCTTGTCAAGTGTTAGAATGGTATCTACACATCTAAAATCTGCATTTCAATTTGTGGTTTTTTTTTAATGGCTCATAGAATGAATTGCCATCATTTGACTTTTTTGCGAGTTTTCAGTAATGCTTCACCTTAGCAAGTATCATGGTAGGGGTAACGAAGAAAATGCCTCTTCTACATTAGAAGAATATAATCGTTGATACTGATTCCCAATTATTCTCTTTATTACATATAACAAATTTCGAGGAATACTGTAATGTTTACCAAGTGTAACTATGCTGTCATGACTCTCTAAATCTTTTACAGACTAACACTAAAATCTAATACATCAGACAGGTTCCTTGTCATAGTGTGCTGATAACCTCGCCGTTGAGGGCCTGTACGCCCTAAACAACAAAGCTTTATCGTAATACGCAAGTATAATTACAAATCTCTGATCACGAAAGAAAATTCAAACCCTGCAAAAAAATAAAATTGTATTATTACCCAAAATATGTAGGATTTCGAGCACAAAACACTGATGAGGTTTCTGCCCCTCTTCAGGAACCATACGTTCGTCTGATACCCTCCGTCGTACCACGTACTATATGGTTATTTCTGTCGTCGAGATGTGTTAGCCACACCACCTTAGCAAGATCCATAGTTCGTGGGTTTGAGGGGGGGGGGCTATCTCACGTTATGTCGGCAGTATTTCTCGTTATTCGATACTGCATGTCGTATTAGAATCTGTTCATTTCCGCGTTATTCCGACGATAGAAACGACGGCCAAATTCGTGAAATTTTTTTCGAATAGCCCTTGGAACACCATGGCAGCAAATCAGCCTTGTTTCAAAAAAGCAATAGAAAATACGATGGTCTAGGTACCAAAAAATGCCCGCGTGTACGAAACCTACGACATATTCCTCGAAGTATTAAATGAGACAGCAGACTTCTGTATCACCAAACGACATGCTACTTATTTCAGATTAGAAACTACACAATATGGTGGAATACGGAATGCTCAAGAGCCGTAGGTCCGTTTGAAGGTTGGTTTGAACACTGTGTTGCTTCAAAAGGCATGGTCGTATTGGACGTGGTACACTCAAGCCTTCCTTTGACTAGCGAGCTAATTTATCCAGTCAGTTACATGGGGACGTACAGTGTTTACGTGGATCTCAATATACGGCAATTTTCACGTTAAGAAATCATTTCCAGACGTGGAAAAAGCAATATCTGACAAGAAATCCTGCCTGGACAATGTTAATTGGCTGAAGTACAATATCAGACAATGCAATAGAAAGGCATACGTCATATTACAGAAAGGGATGCGTGATATTCTTGCTGTAAGATGCAATGTGCTGTTTCACAGACACTATATATTAACATTTGTTGCATGCACTTGAGTCATGAATTTTCATAGATGTAGGACGCAAGTGAGACGTTTTCTGAAGATCTATTTGAACGTACAAGCTATTGCCGGGAAATAAAGCAATGTAATTTCGAGCGGATAAAGGATGTTCTCGTCAGCATAGGACGAGGTTTTGTGACGGCGTTACGTGGTGAGGGCGGCGCAAGTGGATGTGCAATATTAACGAGGTCGGCAAATACGCGCCATGAATGAGCCCACCTGGCAGTTTGCATAGCGCGGCGCTCACTTTGTGCCTGCTGCAGTAACACAGCTCCCTCTGAAAGAAAGCAAAGGCCTGCCTCATAAATTAATTACCCGAACGTATTTATACAATAGAGCTGCACATAACCGGTATAACGAAGATTCTTTCAAAGCTAGTGACGCACTGCAAAAGTTTAACGGTGTATACGTAGCAACGTCCAGAATTTCCGATATCCAATGCTTCCTGGAGCGAAAACAACTTTTATAATTTAAGGTACGTCTTTAAATACTACCATAAAGAGGACTTACGTATCCCAGAAATAGATAATTAATAAAGATATCTATTTTATGCGGTACACCGAGTAGTGTTTTCAGAGTTCGAGATCGGGTCAAGACTCCTTTTGATGCCTGTATCATGCTCGACTGCCACATTTCTTTACAGAAGACTCATTGTAAAGTGAAACTGACAGAAAGCGCTGAGATCTCAGTTTGTAAGTATACCGACAGAATATAGGAATACATCAATACTAGTGACCTTCCTTATTTTGGCCACCGTAAGTTACACTGACGAAATATTCCGCGGAAACCACTCACAATTTCTTTTGAAAGCAAACTTTGCAGGACGTATACTGTATTGTCGTTTCTGTATTGACAAACTAAAACGTTTTAGAGCAGTCAAAGCTTGAAAGATCCGGCCTATACATTGTGTAAGGGGTGGCAGAAACGCTGAGTCATTTGTGTTGCACCTTTGAAAATACTATAACATCTCTCCAGCAGAAATACAAATTTCGAAAAATCGCTGGTATACTGTTCCTCAATTGATAACTACCTTTCAAAAAGCCTCATTCAGATATTTCAGTAGCAAAAAATCATAGATTTCTCCTGAAAAGAATCAAGGAATCTCTTTATTTATTTTTCGTTCTTCGACAAACACATAAAATTACGGACCTTCTGTATCCACATGTACAATTGTACTCCAAATTTTAAATTATGGAACATGACTTACAAAACCTAGTATTATTAGTAGTTCGTCCTCTCACATCTAAATTTATATGTTGTCTGGCAAAAAAACTATTACTATGATTTTCTAGGGAAACCTTTATTTAAATTTGTGATTTTTATGTGACACTTATACAGAAGTAATATAGCCTTAGTATATTATGTAAATATGTTATCTTGAAACTTTGTGTAGTCCTCAAGTGACACACGACTCTTTTATTGCTGTTTACCCCCGCGGAGTTCTACAGACAAGCTGGTTTCGATAGGAAGGTGGACAGTAGAATCAAGGTAGCTGATGCCAGCTGGCATTAGGGAAAGGGAGAGAATTTGTGGTCAACTAATACACTCATGTTTACAGCCTAATATTTGTAGTGCGTTGCATACAATAATATTCGAGAAAATATACATATCTTATGAAGGGTTGGCGCATGGGATGAGTATGAGATCCTTTACAATGACTAACAGACAGTTAACAAGGGACACTGATAGAAGGGAAACGAGAAGTGACAGTCTACATTATTTTTCTGGCGTCAACGGTTTCACGTCGTAGACTTTCTTGGGTCCTCTGGGATGCTGTTCTTCCAACTTCTTGGCTAAGACAAGCGGCGCTATCATTAAAATTTCTAGTGTTGGTGTTCACTGAGTGCTTTCACTCTTTAAGAGCGAGCAAGTTAAGGATCTTGGATCACCTTCCATGGACGCTTATCGTCTGGGGAAAGTAGTCTTCTCGGGGAAATTTAATGCCTTAAGCGTCCATGTGTGATGCGGTAGAGTGATTTGGTGGTACGTAATACACAGTTTTCAAATGTTCTTTCTGCTCGCTGTGTTTGTTGCTGAATTTACTGTAACTATATGTAGGATAGAGTATTGTATGCCACCTGCTTTAGTTATCTCTTCCTATGACTTCGAGATTTTTTGATGCTCCAAATGGATATGAGCGCTGTCTTCCAGCCTATCACAACTGACATGGCGGTAACCCACGAATATGGGCAAATCTCTTCACGAAATGCAGTCATATTTTTGAAATTTTCAAATTTATGAAGGTCTGTAGACCCCATTAGGACGTCAGTAAACGAATAGTACTCCAGGATGCATGAGTGAATTATCAGTAATATATGTGTATTTACACTGCTGACCATTAAAATTTCACCATGAGGCGTACAACAGTTATCAAAATGACATGACGTGTTAAGCGTTCTTGGATATGCAAATGGTTAGCATTTCAGCACAACTGCACACGGTAGGTAAGAGTAACGCCAGCTATATTCTGTACATAAAGAAAAATTACGCAGTTAGCTTCTCATTCGGAAATTACAATTTAGTGTCAGTTCTTTTGAGAAGATCGTGTTATACCTCGTGTAAGAAAGAGAAACGCCTGACAGCACGTGTTGGGATTCTACAGCTTCAGGATCGTGGCATATTGAGACTGTGGTTTATTGTCCCGCGATATTGCTACTTGCGTTGGAATCCCATGATTATCATTCGAATATGGAATCGATGGGTTCAGCACGGCCATACTCAACACCATGTATGGTCTCAACAGACCCAAGCGAGGACAGAAGTAGTGTAGGGTCGTACAGTCACATGACCTACGTAGAGTCAGGAAATGGGCTTGTTGGCATCAATACAAGTATGCATGTGGACAATACGACGATTTACGGGGCACCACGGACTGTTAGCACGGAGAGGTTTAGAGGAAAACAGATTGTCCCAGATTGCTTTCGTTATAGTCGTAGGGGCCCAGCATCTTGTGTGACGTTAGGGGGAGGCATTCGGTTCACAGCTCAGTCACTTCTGGTTCGCACAGCCGGTAATGGTTGCGCAAGCATACTTGACCTCTTAGCAACAAATAATCTTGGAGAAATAGTGAGTATTGTGACGAAAACAGGGATTAGCGACCACAAGGCTGTTGCTGCTAGGTTGAATACCGTAACACCTAAAACCATCAAAAAGAAACAAAAGTATATCTATTTAAAAAAAGCTGATAAAAATACTCTTAACGCCTTTTTAAGAGACAGTCTTCACTCCTTCCGATCTGATCATGTAAGTGTAGAAAAGTTGTGGAATGTTTTCAAAGAGATAGTATCGACAGCAGTTGAGAGATATATACCACATAAATTAATAAGTGATGGTACTGATCCCCTATGGTACACAAAACGGGTCAGATCGCTGTTGCAGAAGCAGCGAAGAAAGCATGCCAAATTTAAAAGAACGCAAAATCCCCAAGATTGGCAGAGTTTTACAGAAGTTCGAAATATAGCGAGCACTTCAATGCAAGATGCTTTTAATAATTTCCACAACGAAATTCTGTTTCGAAATCTGGCAGAAAACCCAAAGAGATTATGATCATACACAAAGCACACCAGTGGTAAGACGCACTCAATACCTTCACTGCGCGATAACAAGAGTAGTCACCGATGACAGTGCAACTAAAGCAGAGTTAATAAACACGGTTTTCCGGAACTCCTTGACCAAAGAAGACGAAGTAAATATTCCTGAATCCCAGTCAAGAATAAATGCCAAGATGAGAAACATAAAAGCAGATATTCTCGGTGTAACAAAGCAGCTTAAATCACTTAGTAAAGGCAAGGCCTCCGGTCCAGATTGTATACCATTCAGGTTCCTCTCAGAGTATACTGATAAAATAGCTCTATATTTAGCAATTATATACAACCACTCGCTTACAGAAATATCCGTACCCAAACTCTGGAAAATTGCTCAATTCACACCAATGCCCAAAAAGGAAGTAGGAGTAATCCGCTGAATAACAGGCCTATATCACTAACGTCGATTTGCAGTAGGGTTTTGGAACATATACTGTAGTCGAAGATTATGAAGTACCTCGAAGAAAACGATTTATTGACTCAGAAAATATCGTTTTTGTGAGACACAACTAGCTCTTTGTACTCATGAAGTAATAAGTGCTATCTACAGGGGATGTCAAACTGATTCCATATTTTTAGATATCCAGAAGGTTTTCGACACCTTTCCTCACAAGCGTCTCCTAACCAAACTGCGTGCCTGCGGAGTATCGCATCAGTTGTGCGACTGGATTCGTGATTTCCTGTCAGAAAGGCCACAGTTCGAAGTAATAAACGGAAAGTCATCGAGTAAAACAGAAGTAATATCCGGCGTTCCCCAAGGAAGTGTTATAGGCCCTCTATTGTTCCTGATCTATATTAACGACATAGTAGACAATCTGAATAGCCGTGCCGCGCGGGATTAGCCGAGCGGTCTTGGACGCTGCAGTCATGGACTGCGCAGCTGATCCCGGCGGAGGTTCAAGTCCTCGCTCAGGCATGGGTGTGTGTGTTTGTCCTTAGGATAATTTTGGTTAAGTAGTGTGTAAGCTTAGGGACTGATGACCTTAGCAGTTAAGTCCCATAAGATTTCACACACATTTGAAGATTTGAATTGCCGTCTTAGATTGTCTGCAGATGATGCTGACATTTACCGTCTTGTAAAGTGATGAGATGATCGAAACGACTTGCAAACTGATTTAGATATCTGTATGTTGCGAAAAGTGGCAATTGACCCTGAATAAAGAAAAATGTGAAGTTATTCACATGAGTATTAAAAGAAATTAGCTAAATTTCAAGTCACACAAATCGGAAGGCTGTAAATTCAGCTAAATACTTAGGGATTACAATTACAAATAACCTAAATTGGAAAGATCACATTGATAATATTGTGGGTGGAGCAAACCAAAGACTGCGATTCATTGGCAGAACACGTAGAAGGTGCAACAGGTCTACTAAAGAGACAGCTTACACCACGCTTGTCCGCCATATTCTTGAGTATTGCTGTGCAGTGTGGGATCCGCATCAGGTAGGACTGACGGATGACATCGAAAAAGTGCAAAGAAGGGCAGCTGATTTTGTATTATCGTGAAATAGTGGAGATAGTGTCACAGACATGATACGTGAATTGGAGTGGCAGTCATTAAAACAAAGGCGTTTTTCATTGCGACGGGATCTTCTCATGAAATTTCAATCACCAGTTTTCTCCGGCGATTGCGAAAACATTCTGTTACCACCCACCTACATAGGGAGAAATGATCACGATAAAATAAGAGAAATCAGGGCTCGCACAGAAAAATTTGTGGTCGTTTTTCCCGCGTGCCTTTCGAGAGTGGAACGGTAGAGAGTCAACTTGAAGATGGTTCATTGAACCCTCTGCCAGGCACTTTATTGTGAATTGCAGAGTAATCACGTAGATGTAGATGTAAATTGGATAGTAGCCGGTCTATATCTAGTGTGTTAAGGGCGGCGGCTGTAGCTTGTCTGCCGGCCGGAGTGGCCGAGCGGTTCTAGGCGCAACAGTCTGGAGCCGCGTGACCACTGCGGTCGCAGGTTCGAATCCTGCCTCGGGCATGGATGTGTGTGATGTCCTAATGTTAGTTAGGTTCAAGTAGTTCTAAATTGTAGAGGACTGATGACCTCAGAAGTTAAGTCCCATAGTGCTCAGAGCCATTTAAGTTCTAGAGGACTGATGACCTCAGAAGTTACGTCCCATAGTGCTCAGAGCCATTTGAACCATTTTTGTAACTTGTCTTCGGGAACTACGTGACGTTATTTTTGAACAAGATAACATAAGACGGCATGTTGCCGACACTGTCCTGACCTACCTTGTACAGAAGGTGCTCGACTGTTGCACTGGCCGGGCATGTTCTCTAGCTCTATCACCCAGTGGAAACATTTGGTCAGGGATTTCCGAAAGACTGGCATGCCACCACTCGTCAGCCACTAAGACTGATAAAGTCTGGCATAGAGTTAAAGCAGCATGGAATGACGTTCCACAATCTGTCATTCTAGTTCAGTTTGACTGGATGCCCAGCTGGGTTAGCGCTATTTTTAGAGCCAGATCTGTGAACTAAAGTTGGCACCTTGTATAGCGCCAAATCATCAACAAATTTGTTCATGTATTATGTTATACTGACAATGTAATGGCTTGTACATGGGAAGCTTAAAACTGTTGGAAACCTGCAAAGGCACTCCAAGATGGAAATTAGAGTCGAAATTCAGAGAGCAGGCAAAAGTTGTAGCGTTTAGGCAACTGGAGGTCATTAGTAATGCTAGAAACCTGCGAATTGAAAACGCTCTGGGTAACTGACCCAGGGGAGAAATTTCACTTCAGAGGATTAACTGGTAACTCCATCCACTGCTTAGACGCTGTTGTAAGGCGTCACAGTAGAAGATGGTCACAAAAAGGCACGTCTTAGCATACGCAGCAAGCTTGATAGTTGCCCCTGAGAACCGCAACGTTAGTGTGTTTACACTGGGTAGAGAGCTACAACAGCGGTCCCCACTGATGAGAGACCTCTGGGTGGGGCCAAGTGAAGTAAAACAATGTTGTGACATTTAGCTTTCAGCTGTTCGCTGTTACTACCAGATTTGGAGTTTGTTAACGTTAAGTCCATATACATCCCTGAAGGGGAGGAATCTGGATGTTGTGGCCAGAGGCGCCTTGGAAGTGTAGAGCCACTCATCAGATTGGCTGAAGCCTTTGATGAGCCGGTGGATTGGTGGGCCGAATATAGGATGTGAGAAATTGTGCGCCGCTACAACCTTTTAAAAACCCATGTTTTTGTGTTCAGAGAGAGTTCTCAATCAGATCATTGGGGTGACCGTGTCGTTCGTTGCCAACCTCGGTAGGCTCCGACAAGTCTGTTTCTTTCACTTGGAGTGCTGCTCTCAAAGTTTGTATTTAAAATGCTGCTAGTGTTCACTGCTCCTGTTAGTGCTTACTTCGTTTGCTCAGGCACTGAATTCTGCTGTGAAACCAGTAGCACCCATCGCTTCTTCTGATGTTTATAATGAGACCTCAGTTTGGTTGTTAGTCAGACTGCAAACAACCAGTGTTAATCAGACTCCGAGTGTCGTTGAGTCTCCTGCTACAAGCATCCTATCGGGTCTTAACATCCGCGTCTCTCGTAGGTGTCCTGTGACAGTGTTTGGCGCTACTTCAAGCAATCAATGTTTCTTCACTGGGAGTTTGTCTTTCTGTAATTGCTCCTAACCGCTCGAAAACTGCAGATTGATCTGCAACCTCCTCTGTCTTCCCTCCATCCTGTACTAGGACATCTACATCTACATCTACATGATTACTCTGCAATTCACATTTAAGTGCTTGCCAGAAGGTTCATCGAACCACAATCATACTATCTCTCTACCATTCCACTCCCGAACAGCGCGCGGGAAAAACGAACACGTAAACCTTTCTGTTCGAGCTCTGATTTCTCGTATTTTATTTTGATGATCATTCCTACCTATGTAGGTTGGGCTGAACAAAATGTTTTCGCATTCGGAAGAGAAAGTTGGTGACTGAAATTTCGTAAATAGATCTCGCCGCGACGAAAAACGTCTTTGCTTTAATGACTTCCATCCCAACTCGCGTATCATATCTGCCACACTCTCTCCTCTATTACGTGATAATACAAAACGAGCTGCCCTTTTTTGCACCCTTTCGATGTCCTCCGTCAATCCCACCTGATAAGGATCCCACAGCGCGCAGCAATATTCTAACAGAGGACGAACGAGTGTAGTGTAAGCTGTCTCTTTAGTGGACTTGTTGCATCTTCTAAGTGTCTTGCCAATGAAACGCAACCTTTGGCTCGCCTTCCCCACAATATTATCTATGTGGTCTTTCCAACTGAAGTTGTTCGTGATTTTGACACCCAGGTACTTAGTTCAATTGACAGCCTTGAGAATTGTACTATTTATCGAGTAATCGAATTCCAACGGATTTCTTTTGGAACTCATGTGGATCACCTCACACTTTTCGTTATTTAGCGTCAACTGCCACATGCCACACCATGCAGCAATCTTTTCTAAATCGCTTTGCAACTGATACTGGTCTTCGGATGACCTAACTAGACGGTAAATTACAGCATCATCTGCGAACAACCTAAGAGAACTGCTCAGATTGTCACCCAGGTCATTTATATAGATCAGGAACAGCAGAGGTCCCAGGACGCTTCCCTGGGGAACACCTGATATCACTTCAGTTTTATTCGATGATTTGCCGTCTGTTACTACGAACTGCGACCTTCCTGACAGGAAATCACGAATCCAGTCGCACAACTGAGACGATACCCCATAGGCCCGCAGCTTGATTAGAAGTCGCTTGTGAGGAACGGTGTCAAAAGCTTTCCGGAAATCTAGAAATACGGAATCAACTTGAGATCCCCTGTTGATAGCGGCCATTACTTCGTGCGAATAAAGAGCTAGCTGCGTTGCACAAGAACGATGTTTTCTGAAACCATGCCGATTACGTATCAATAGATCGTTCCCTTCGAGGTGATTCATAATGTTTGAATACAATATATGCTCCAAAACCCTACTGCAAACCGACGTCAATGATATAGGTCTGTAGTTCGATGGATTACTCCTACTACCCTTCTTAAACACTAGTGTGACCTGCCCAATTTTCCAATCTGTAGGTACAGATCTATCGGTGAGCGAGCGGTTGTATATGATTGCCAAGTAGAGAGCTATTGTATCAGCGTACTCTGAAAGGAACCTAGTCGGTATACAATCTGGACCTGAAGACTTGCCCGTACCAAGCGATTTGAGTTGCTTCGCAACCCCTAAGGTATCTACTTCTAAGAAACTCATGCTAGCAGCTGTTCGTGTTTCAAATTCTGGAATATTCCATTCGTCTTCCCTGGTGAAGGAATTTCGGAAAACTGCGTTCACTAACACAACAGTATTACTCCTATCTTTCGAACGACATAAGAAAAAATCGATGCATATTACTATGAAGCAAATGTACCTCTTCGTTGTACCTTGCATAAGTACTTCTGCCAGTATTTCTGTGCACGGCACTTTGTCTATAATACATTGCCCTCCAAAATGCTCAGTAGTTTAACGATCACGCGTCATGAGACAGTTAAGAATTGCTGTCTAGTCTGAGACGACCTCTAAGCCTACAAGTTTCATTTTAAAGCAAGGTGACAAAAAAAAAAAAGAAGTTCAGCAGCGTTCTGATCCTAGATAGGCCCGACCCACCACTGTGTCATGCTCTACCAGTGGTGTCAATGGATTCTGTATGACTGGGCAACCAACTGTCATGGTCATTGTCTGGTTTCTTGACCTGGGGACAGCTACTAATCGGTCGAATAGCTCCTCATTTGGCCTCACTAGGCTGAGTGCACCCCGTACCTGTCCTCCCACCAAGGAAAAATCCTTAACAGTACCGAGAATTGAACCACAGTCCCCGAGTAGCATTACGCCGCAATTATTACTCAGCTACTGTGGGAGACGATGGAAGACACTGTGAGATAAAATTGCAGCGAACAGTGCTGCAGAATCTCAGAGACAATTTGGTGTTCCATTTTCAGCGTAAAAAACAAAAATGACATGAAGGAAATCGCAATAAGCATCGTTCTAATACATAATTTCTATGTGAAGCGAATATTCCTCGAAATAATTATGCTGATATCGCAAACGTTTCGGATACTTGAATCATGCTTGGAAGTGACACGCATTATACATTAGGAACCTCGGAAAAAATGCAGAACTGTATTTCCCATTCAATAGAAGTATTGTAATTGCTAATAAGTCCATGTTATATAAAGTTAAAGTTGAGGCGTGCTCATATGCAGTTATCTCTCCAATAAATGCCATACGAACCACTTTTTTTTTGAGTTTCAGTAACACCGCCTTTTTCAGCTAACATTCAGCTCGTGGTCGTGCGGAAGCGTTCTCGCTTCCCACGCCCGGGTTCCCGGGTTCGATTCCCGGCGGGGTCAGGGATTTTCTCTGCCTCGAGATGACTGGGTGTTGTGTGATGTCCTTAGGTTAGTTAGGTTTAAGTAGTTCTAAGTTCTAGGGGACTGATGACCATAGATGTTAAGTCCCATAGTGCTCAGAGCCATTTGAACCCATTTTTTTTATTCTTCGCAAACATGTTTGGCATATTATTCAACTCTGCTTTCAGTGGTCCAACACTAAAACTGAAGTACGAAAACGCCATGATGAACGTTACAGATGTCCGAGATTTAATAATGGTGTAGGACACTGAAGACTTGTATGATCCAAATCGGACGATTTGTGTTTATGTGTCGCGCCATCAAAAACTGGAGCGAGGATTAACACAGGATTGTATATAGACAGAAGAAGATTGACAAACGGAGCGGAATGAACGTTGTGACTCATCAGAGAGCATTTGCTTTTGCTGGGAGCAGAACATATGCTAACGCTGCCAAAACTGCCCCTCCGGGCCGGTCTGGACAAGATTCCCTCTCTCCCCCCTTGCTGGTTGTCAACACCGATCGCGTAGCGGACACGCAGTTACAAGCCACAACGCGCCCATATCAATTTAATGCGGGTAGCCCAGCGCCGAACAAGTGGTGTGCGCGACGCGGCCCGGAATAACTGCCCACGCCAAAAAGTGAAACTGAGCGCTCTGCGAGCGGGGTCACGAGCTGTCAACGCGTACAAACCGCGAAAACCTGCAATTACAGGCCACTCACGACCGGTAAAAGAACTTTACTCCATTAGCACAGAATTCGCTCCCACCTACGTATCAACTCAACACACATCGAAACTGCTTTAATGAATGGCATATTAACTGAATACCATGAATGATCATAAATATTACTACACAAACAACAAATCAATAATGAGGGACAAATTCAAATTACATATTATGGAACTCCAGTTTTATCTTACAACTCCATTCAAGCCGGAACGGACCTCACGGAAGTGAAGTGAAAGGTGCAAACATAAGTGTAATTTTATGTAATACACGCTCAGGTGCTGTTAATAAAGATAACTCAATTAAATTCCCACAGAAACATAACTTACCAATATGTGCATGTACAATAAGCGATTACAGCGAGGACAGGAATTTAATACCAAAGGGTACAAAGTAATGCGATGTAATAGAGAAGACGAACGTGAGGTACAGCGCTAAAGGTAGACAACAGTAGGAGAGTGTTGTACTTTGAGGAAAATATACTTCGGAGCGTATTAAGTTTCCTGGTCAGTGCTTCAATCTAGTGACCGGTTTCGGAACCACGCGAAAAATACACGCTAAAGACCGCCACAATCTGTTTCCAGCATTTTCTACTGTTTTGGTTGTTGTGAGACTTCAGGTTTTATTTTGTGCAGTATTTTTAAGTATTTTGAGTTCTATTCATTTAAGTGCCGTATGATATATTAAAGCTATTTGGGAGATATTGTTAATTCTTCAGTTACGGACTTATATGGTGAGTACGTTTCCCTAATTTTTTAAAAAAATGGTTCAAATGGCTCTGAGCACTATGGGACTCAACTGCTGAGGTTATTAGTCCCCTAGAACTTAGAACTAGTTAAACCTAACTAACCTAAGGACATCACAAACATCCATGCCCGAGGCAGGATTCGAACCTGCGACCGTAGTGGTCTTGCGGTTCCAGACTGCAGCGCCTTTAACCGCACGGCCACTTCGGCCGGCAATTTTTTAAAACTAGTTACATAACACCTCTTCAGTCGCGCAGTGTTTTGAACCTTGAAACACAAGAAAGTCTTCTACTATGGAACAGGTGATATTTGCAAAAGAACGAGGTTTCTTTAATGTCTTAATAATGTAACTCATACTGAAAACAGAAATTTGTGTTGTTTCCAGTAGCTTCTATTTAAAGTGCATGTAACTTGTCGCTGGTTTTTGTTAATACTTCTACTTAATAATATTGCATTGTCTGATTATTGGTTTGTAGTGGGATAATAACGTAACAGTTACTATAACACAGTATCAACAAGATTTTCTTGATTACAGCACTTTTAAATTTTAGTAGAGTTTTTGTTCCTGGGTAAATGAGCATGTGGTACCTTGGAACTTTTTTTCGCATAAAAAAAACTTTATATTTTCAGAGTAATATTCGTAATTTCAGAAAAAGATTGTAGCACACCAAAAGTGAATACTATCATTTAAAAACAGAATAAGAAAATATACTAAACTTCTATTACAGGCCTGGCAAAAGGCGAAAGTCAGAAAGTATTCAAAGCTACACCACTCTCCCCTACATACTACAAATATTTCCAGCAATAAATATAAGAAGTGTTTTATTTCACTTCTGTTCGCAATCTCTTACTTGTTTACTTAATTCTTTTTCTGAATCAAACACAATTTTTCTCAAATGTGTAATTTGTGCATTATACTCATTAACAATTTAGGTTTTCAAACCGGAAATCTTTTCATCTACTTTCGACTCTACTATAGTTTCCACACTGTCCTGCGTCTTTTAGATTTTCGAATCGAAACTTACATTAACGTCGTTAATTTGTCATTGCATGCAAGCAACATATGAGTTCACGTCATCTGTTTCCACTTTCATGTCCTTAGTCTTAACATTCGAAACGCCTACATCTTACCTATGTTGTCAATCTTTTGACTGGTTTAAACACCCTGTCCATTATTTTGATTATCGATTTTAGCATCCTGTGTTTTCAGCTGGTTATCGAAGTATTTAATAATGCTACTTGTTTGTACCTTTGAGTTGATTATCAATGCTTCGAGCTAGTGCCTTAATCCTATTATCAAGACCAATAGCAGTGCTATTCAGTTGCTTACTTTGTGCTTTGCTCTGTGCTTTAATCTGTGAAGTTTAAATTTTTAATAAGTCATTCATGTCAGTGGTCTCTGACTATCCTCCCCTAACATGTCTTCATTGTCTTATTCTACCTCTGACTATACCGAGAGACGTGGCAAAGTGGTTAGCGCAGTGGACTCGTATTCTGCAGGACGACGGTTCAAACTCGCGTACTGCCGTCCTGATTTCGGTTTTCCGTGAGTTTCCTAAATCGCTCCAGGTGCTTCCTATAAAAGACCATGGCCGATAACCTACTTTATCCTTGAGACAACCCGTTGTTGTGCTCCGTCTCTAAGGACCTTGATGTCAACGGGACGTTAAGCCCTAATCTTCCTTCTTTTCTGTTCTACCTCGTATGTCTCTATCGGTTGTTTCTTTATTTACGATGGATCCAACATTTCAGAAGATTCATCTTCATATTTACTGACTTCCATGTACGTTCCTCATTTACCCATTTACTGGATCTTGTTTTATTTCTAACGGGCTCAACATCTGAATCTGAATTTTCACATACTCGTGCTACTCCATAAAAGCTGCAGTATCGTCATCTGTGTGTTCATTTCGGTAACTACCATCCGCCTCCATTACAATCCTCTGCGTTTAACGTATTTCCCCATTATCGTCGGTAAGATCGATTAATGTTCTTGTACCCACAGTGTTACTATAAATGGACCACACTTTACTTTTAAAAACTCATGTGATATTTAACTGTCGCTTTCTTTTTCAATGTTACTGCAAACTTGTGTCCCTGGATACTTAGCATTTGTAATGAGTCTATCCCACAATCATCAGTTATATTGTTACACGTATATTACACAGTACAAATTAACAGATATCCTACCACAGCCGCTAAATATAATACTCTATAAGATTTCTACTATAGCCAATACACCCTGCAATGCAATCACTTTACCAGGATTTAAATTTGACCGTGATCATGTATGCCAATGGAAAAGGATCAGACTGTAGTTCGTCATCTGAAGAGTTACGTACTGCATGGATGTGAAGTTATTCAAGTGGAGTTGAACCTTTTGTATTTAGTTTAAAAAGTAAAAACTGTGGGCATGCAAATAAATACGGCCATCAGCCTAATTATTTCCAATAAAGTAAAAGTATAGTAAAAAATGTAAACTATTGAAATGAAATTCACTCCCAAACGAAAGTTTGTTTGGTAGGACCAGTCGGATACGAAAGCAACGAAAATATCTATTAGCAAAATTAATGGTCATAAGTAGAGTGGATATCTGTTTTAGATTGGTGGCAACAAGATACTTCACACTTATGTACTCGTATGTTGCTTACTTTAGTGTGTAAATAATAATGATAATTATAATACACCATTCAACAAGAGAAAAGTACTGCAAATCTGGGCATAAGGTGGCCCTAAAAATTCACAACTGAAGGACAGTAATTTTGATATAGCTACCAGGCTGTTATTTTAACTAACATGAACACCAATAGCTTTCATAGTCTGCCTGTGAACCTTTGCATTGCACAGAACATGTGTTATAAGTGAAAACACTGAATCTGTTATAGTTTAAGAAAGATAATGTAACTCACGATTTTAATAGCACAGATAGTTAAATGATAATTACGTTTTTGCATGAACTTTCTCTTTTGTTTATTGGTTAACTGACTACAGTATAGGAGGGATCCTAAAACTGTTCGGTTTCGCAATACATTAGCTAATTAACTCTTTCACTAATACACAATAGTGACAACGTACATTCAGGGAATATACACACAATATCACTATTTACAAACTTGTTATGTCAAAATGACTATTGTAAGCGTTCAAACTGTTCTCTAGTAAAATTTATGTTCTGAGAAAATCTTTTAACAATCTTTGAAAGTTTCACTTTAAAGTCAAATTGTAATTAAACATGGATTTCATATATATTAAACTTAGGAATTTTAATTACCTTGTGCAGCAATTCACCCACAAGACTATTTGCATAACCAAATTCTATTATTTCACAAAATTTAGCAGTTATTTTAATTATTGTTGTTAATAATTTACTGACTTTCACTTACGCATAAAGATTAACTCGGATCATTCACAGAAACACGGTCCTCTCAAGGTGAATGAATTCGGATGAAACTTGCTTTATGAAACAAAATTAATCTTAATCGCTTATTATTTGGACACTTCAGCTAACACTCGTCCACACATGCATTTACAGTACTAAACCTTACTTTGCCTTAAGATTGATGCACTGATCCTCAGTGGCTATGGAACAATGCTATATGATGCAATGAGGGCTCTTGATGCAATACGTTTTCCAAAATATCTTCTTAGATTCGTAAATGCAGATACTGTGTAGCAGTCCAATAAATGCCATGATACACTGGCTAATAGCAGTCCACATCGGATGGATAATTTTTCCACTTTTCCAGAAATCTTAGCCTCATCGATCTCTCGGAATGTTGACCCACCGACAGCTACTAGCCCTTGATTATTTTTGCCACAAAGACTTCTGGCCTCATATTGCGCCTCTCCGCCTCCAACATTCCTTCATAAGCCTTTTCGTTGCTGAGTGTCTTCAAAAATGTTTCAAATGGCTCTGATCACTATGGGACTTAACATCTGAGGTCATCAGTCCTCTAGAACTTAGAACTACTTAAACCTAACTAACCTAAGGACATCACACACATCCATGCCCGAGGCAGGATTCGAACCTGCGACCGTAGCAGTCGCGCGGTTCCGGACTGGAGCGCCTAGAATCGCTCGGCCACCGCCGCCTGCTGCTGAGTGTCTTCCTTCTAGATTTTCTGTGATATATAATTCCACAGTCCATAAGCATGAACCAGTTACTAATCTGCGGCCGACATTGTCTCTCAGCCAGATGCAGTAGCTTGTTCTATTTCAGAGGAAATCTCTCAGCCTGCAAGATCCGGGCCGTCAAGAGGGTGGGATTATTGGTAGCCGAGAGCTCCACAGTTAGGTGCGTTTGGGATCCCTTAGGGACATGGATGCCAAGGAGGGAAAGAAAGCCAATGTGAAATCCGTATGCATACCGTGTGGAGTCATTCCAGACATGGAACGGGTCCTTCCGGATGCCATGAAAAGCATAGGGTGCCGCTAGCTGCAGGTGGTGGCTCATGTCGGTACCAATGATGTGTGTCGCTTTGGAATCTGGCTGGCAAAGGCTGTCAGACTTCCTTGAGAGATGAAAGCAGAGCTCACCATTTGCAGCATAGTCGACAGTATCGATTACGGACCTTTGGTACCGAGCCGAGTGGAGGGTTTGAATCAGAGGCTCAGACGCTTCTGCGACCATGTAGGCTGCAGACTACTTGACTTACGCCATAAGGTGGTGCGGTTTTGTGTTCCACTAAACAGGTCAGAAGTCCGTTACATGGAAGAGGGAGCTACGCGGGTAGCGAGGGCTGTGTGGCGGTTTTTTAGTTTAGAGGGCCTCGGGGAAACAGAGAAAGGACTTCAGTCTCGAAGAGTGCAGGTCCAACACAAGAGGAACGTAGATCCAGAAACCAAAGGTGTAACAGTTGTAAATTGTCGTAACTGTGTTGGGGAAGTACCAAAGCTCCCAGAGCAAATAGAAAGCACTGATACTTGTAAGATAGCTATGTTTTTATGATGTTATTGGATGTGTTAATAGTTGTAAAGGAAAATGATATTTTTGAAGAATTGTGGTCAGAGAAACAGTTGTTAGGCAACAGTATCTGTGTCTGCGGTCTCAGCCCCGTGGGGTCGTAGAAACTTTTATAGTAGTGGATAGCTGCGGTGTGCAGCAGGCGTGGATTTTTTGAGTGTACAGTGTAATGCATGAACGCACTTTTGGGACTATGTGAGTTGCAGATTTATTACGAGGAGGAATGATGACCCAGAACAATGGTTGGATCGCATACAGACATAAGAAAAAGTTTTGAAATGAAGAACAAGTCATTATTTGATGACGTAAAAAGTTAATTTTTATTTTTGTAGACTTTTATTGTTGGTCCACTTCACCCACGCCATAGTCGAGCTTTTGATAACCATTGTATTGTTTAATCTTCTGAGTTCATTTACTTTATGATGGAAGTTATTAGCTCAAATGAATTTTCATTTAGATTCTATAATTGTTTTCCTTGATAAGTTTCTTCCAAACGGAAATTTCAGTACTTAAAGATCGAGTCATGTGTTTCATTGGCATTCTGCATCAAGATTATGATCCAGTTTAGAGTCCTGCATGACCGAGTAAGCTAGCACAACATACGAGATGGAGTGAGCACACCCTAACTGCATGGGTTGCCCGCACTAGTTCTAGTGACCGAGCATAGAAGCCGTGATCGGATACGTAGCACGTACCTTCAAACACATTACACGTGTCATTATCGGTGTGAGACTGCAGCCAGTACGGACTTCTCATTTGTGGCGTGTCTCTCTCTGTAATCATGCAGCGCGAGGAAGCCAGTGCAGTAAGACGCAAGATTGAAAGCAATGTTTACACATTGAAGAAACGGGAAGGTCTAAAAAGCTAAGTATGGAGTACATTTCTGTTGGTTGTAGTCAAAAACAGTGCATCTACTGGGTATGTATTGTGCATAAACTGCTCCACATTGTTGTGCTTCCAGTCGGGAACCACTCATTTAAAGAAACACAGATGCAAGAAACCTCACAAAGATATAGCTCCTTCAGAGATACCGGCGGCAATAAAAAATAGTATTACAGCACAGTGTGTTGCAATGTGTGCTAAAGATATGAGACCTTTATATGCTGTTTCCGGTGAAGGTTTCAGAGAACTAGGCCAAGAATTAATACATCTAGGTGCGCATTATGGAGAAGTTAACGTGGCAGATGTCATGCCACATCCCTCTACTATAAGCAGACATGTCAAAGAACAAGCTGATGCAATACGAAACAGCACAATGCCTTCTGTTATTGCGGAAGTTATTAATAAAACATGTGCTGCGACAGTTAATATGTGGACTGATTCGCATAATCAGGTGCACTATTTGACGCTTACAACACATTACATTGACATAGATTGGTCTCTTGTAAACAATGTTTTATTTACAACAAAATTCCCTGACGTTAAGAAGACGGGAGTAAATATTATGAAAGAAATTGAAGAGAGGATGACTAATTGCGACATTTCGGCGGACATGTTGCACAGATTTGTTTTTGTCTCCGACCAGGGTGCCAATGTAATAAAGGCTTTGGAAAATCACGAAAGAATGCCTTGTGCTGCTCACTGTATAAACACAGCACTTAGCCATACTTTCTATGAAGATAACATCTTGTCAAATCATGCCACGAACATCGCATTAACAATAAGTACTGCAAAATGCATTGTAAGGTACATTAAGAAAAGTGGACTCTGATCGTTTTTGAAATCATCGTTGAAACAAGAGGTCTGCACACGCTGGAACAGCTTGTACACTATGCTGGAATCCTTGCACACTCAGCATAGCGAAGTACATGGTTTGCTGACGGAAAAGGACTCCTCTTACAGATTGCAAGAATATGATAATGAGCTTGCAGGAAAAACTGCGCATTTTCTGAGACCATTTAAAGAGGCCACAGATGAATTAGAAGGTGAAAAAGATCCGGCAATCTAGTTAGTGCTTCTTTGGTTTCACAAACTGCAACAAATTTGCAGTGTCAATAACATTGACTGTCAGGTGAGTAATTACTGCAGTTAAAAGCAATCCTTCATTATGATATGCGATGTTGTTGTTGTTGTTGTGGTCTTCAGTCCTGAGACTGGTTTGATGCAGCTCTCCATGCTACTCTATCCTGTGCAAGCTTTTTCATCTCCCAGTACCTACTGCAACCTACTTCCTTCTGAATCTGCTTAGTGTATTCATCTCTTGGTCTTCCCCTACGATTTTTACCCTCCACGCTGCCCTCCAACACTAAATTGGTGATCCCTTGATGCCTCAGAACATGTCCTACCAACCGATCCCTTCTTCTGGTCAAGTTGTGCCACAAACTTCTCTTCTCCCCAATCCTATTCAATACTTCCTCATTAGTTATGTGATCTACCCATCTAATCTTCAGCATTCTTCTGTAGCACCACATTTGGAAAGCTTCTATTCTCTTCTTGCCCAAACTATTTATCGTCCATGTTTCACTTCCATACATGGCTACACTCCATACGAATACTTTCAGAAATTACTTCCTGACACTTGAATCAATACTGGATGTTAACAAATTTCTCTTCTTCAGAAACGCTTTCCTTGCCATTGCCAGCCTACATTTTATATCCTCTCTACTTCGACCATCATCAGTTATTTTGCTCCCCAAATAGCAAAACTCCTTTACTACTTTAAGTGCCTCATTTCCTAATCTAATTCCCTCAGCATCACCCGACTTAATTAGACTACATTCCATTATCCTTGTTTTGCTTTTGTTGATGTTCATCTTATATCCTCCTTTCAAGACACTGTCCATTCCATTCAACTGCTCTTCCAAGTCCTTTGCTGTCTCTGACAGAATTACAATGTCATCGGCGAACCTCAAAGTTTTTATTTCTTCTCCATGAATTTTAATACCTACTCCGAATTTTTCTCTTGTTTCCTTTGCTGCTTGCTCAATATACAGATTGAACAACATCGGGGAGAGGCTACAACCCTGTCTTACTCCCTTCCCAACCACTGCTTCCCTTTCATGTCCCTCGACTCTTATAACTGCCATCTGGTTTCTGTGCAAATTGTAAATAGCCTTTCGCTCCCTGTATTTTACCCCTGCCGCCTTTAGAATTTGAAAAAGAGTATTCCAGTCAATATTGTCAAAAGCTTTCTCTAAGTCTACAAATACTAGAAACGTAGGTTTGCCTTTCCTTAATCTTTCTTCTAAGATAAGTCGTAAGGTTAGTATTGCCTCACGTGTTCCAGTGTTTCTACGGAATCCAAACTGATCTTCCCCGAGGTTGGCTTCTACTAGTTTTTCCATTCGTCTGTAAAGAATTCGTGTTAGTATTTTGCAGCTGTGACTTATTAAGCTGATAGTTCGGTAATTTTCACATCTGTCAACACCTGCTTTCTTTGGGATTTGAATTATTATATTCTTCTTGAAGTCTGTGGGTATTTCGCCTGTCTCATACATCTTGCTCACCAGATGGTAGAGTTTTGTCATGACTGGCTCTCCCAAGGCCATCAGTAGTTCTAATGGAATGTTATCTACTCCCGGGGCCTTGTTTCGACTCAGGTCTTTCAGTGCTCTGTCAAACTCTTCACGCAGTATCTTATCTCCCATTTCATCTTCATCTACATCCTTTTCCATTTCCATAATATTGTCCTCAAGTACATCACCCTTGTATAAACCCTCTATATACTCCTTCCACATTTCTGCCTTCCCTTCTTTGCTTAGAACTGGGTTTCCATCTGAGCTCTTGATATTCATACAAGTCGTTCTCTTATCTCCAAAGGTCTCTTTAATTTTCCTGTAGGCGGTATCTATCTTACCCCTAGTGAGATAGGCCTCTACATCCTTACATTTGTCCTCTAGCCATCCCTGCTTAGCCATTTTGCACTTCCTGTCGATCTCATTTTTGAGACGTTTGTATTCCTTTTTGCCTGCTTCATTTACTGCATTTTTATATTTTCTCCTTTCATCAATTAAATTCAATATTTCTTCTGTTACCCAAGGATTTCTACTAGCCCTCGTCTTTTTACCTACTTGATCCTCTGCTGCCTTCACTACTTCATCCCTCAAAGCTACCCATTCTTCTTCTACTGTATTTATTTCCCCCATTCCTGTCAATTGCTCCCTTATGCTCTCCCTGAATCTCTGTACAACCTCTGGTTCTTTTAGTTTATCCAGGTCCCATCTCCTTAAATTCCCACCTTTTTGCAGTTTCTTCAGTTTTAATCTACAGGTCATAACCAATAGATTGTGGTCAGAGTCCACATCTGCCCCTGGAAATGTCTTACAATTTAAAACCTGGTTCCTAAATCTCTCTCTTACCATTATATAATCTATCTGATACCTTTTAGTATCTCCAGGGTCCTTCCATGTATAGAACCTTCTTTCATGGTTCTTAAACCAAGTGTTAGCTATGATTATGTTGTGCTCTGTGCAAAATTGTACCAGGCGGCTTCCTCTTTCATTTCTGTCCCCCAATCCATATTCACCCACTATGTTTCCTTCTCTCCCTTTTCCTACACTCGAATTGCAGTCACCCATGACTATTAAATTTTCGTCTCCCTTCACAATCTGAATAATTTCTTTTATTTCATCATACATTTCTTCAATTTCTTCGTCATCCGCAGAGCTAGTTGGCATATAAACTTGTACTACTGTAGTAGGTGTGGGCTTCGTATCTATCTTGGCCACAATAATGCGTTCACTTTGCTGTTTGTAGTAGCTTACCCGCATTCCTATTTTCCTATTCATTATTAAACCTACTCCTGCATTACCCCTATTTGATTTTGTGTTTATAACCCTGTAGTCACCTGACCAGAAGTCTTGTTCCTCCTGCCACCGAACTTCACTAATTCCCACTATATCTAACTTCAACCTATCCATTTCCCTTTTTAAATTTTCTAACCTACCTGCCCGATTAAGGGATCTGACATTCCACGCTCCGATCCGTAGAACGCCAGTTTTCTTTCTCCTGATAACGACATCCTCTTGAGTAGTCCCCGCCCGGAGATCCGAATGGGAGACTATTTTACCTCCGGAATATTTTATCCAAGAGGACGCCATCATCATGTAATCATACAGTAAAGCTGCATGCCCTCGGGAAAAATTACGGCTGTAGTTTCCCCTTGCTTTCAGCCGTTCGCAGTACCAGCACAGCAAGGCCGTTTTGGTTATTGTTACAAGGCCATATCAGTCAATCATCCAGACTGTTGCCCTTGCAACTACTGAAAAGGCTGCTGCCCCTCTTCAGGAACCACACGTTTGTCTGGCCTCTCAACAGATACCCCTCCTTTGTGGTTGCACCTACGGTACGGCTATCTGTATCGCTGAGGCACGCAAGCCTCCCCACCAACGGCAAGGTCCATGGTTCATGGGGGGGGGGGGGGGGGGGGATGATATGTGATAGATTTACAATTAAGTAGCGCAGTTGATGTGTACTAACAAATATGTATTTTTTAACAGGAGGTACAAAGGATTAAAAATCGAGCCTTGACTTTCGTTTGTGAGAAGATTGTGATCACTTCCAAACATAAAATTGATACTTTTCTTTGGCCGTCTTTCCGTGATCTTAATATACTTGAAATAAATGAAAAGCAGGAAATTCTTAGCAGTGTGCGACAAATGTGTGCTAATTACGCAGGTACAACGTGCAATCATTAACATAATCGTTTATGCATAGTTAGTGGATAGTGTATTATAGAGAAACGGGAATGTTATAATTCATATAATATTTCATTAACGTAAAACACCTCGTTTTTACGGGAACGTTTCGATGATTTCCACATCAGTTCCGTTTTACTTGTCTCTTTTGTTTATTATCATACATCCTTCAAGTACTGTGTCAAAAATGGTTCAAATGGCTCTGAGCGCTATGGGACTTAACTTCTGAGGTCATCAGTCCCCTAGAACTTAGAACTACTTAAACCTAACTAACCTAAGGACATCACACACATCCATGCCCGAGGCAGGATTCGAACCTGCGACCGTAGCGGTCGCGCGGCTCCAGACTGTAGCGCCTAGAACCGCTCGGCCACTACGGCCGGCAGTACTGTGTCATCACCACCCAGAAAGAGAGATCGTTTCATGGAATGGAGGAACAACAGATCATCCGCAGCAGATGAAGTATATCTCTACATTTTAATGCACCCCGGAGATGACGATGACATCTTAAAGTGGTGGAGCAGACATGAAACTGTTCTGCCAGGCCTGGCTGCAGTTGCAAGACGTATTTTATGTATCCCAGCAACAAGCGCACCTAGTGAAAATTGCTTTAGTAAAGCCGGCATGTTACTAACACATCGCCGCATCCAATTAAGTCCGGAACGCTTTAGTGATTTATTGCCGATTAACAATAACTATAATTTTGTTTCTGCTGCAAACAAGTGAAAAGTATGACAAGTTACGTTTCTAAATGTTTAATGTTCCTTGTATGCTTTCTTTATGAAGATGGTTGTCTTCTAGATTACAAGGACAGCGCTTATTTAATGTTTCCTATTAATGAAAGGAAAAATATATCTTCTGTTTGGAAATGAGACTCGTCTTCTATCCGAGATTGTATTGAAATAACATTTTACTTTCCCTGTGCTTTATGAATTTAGCTGTGTCACGCACCCGTTCTTGGAAACGTTAATTTTGTATTAAAAGACAGAGAGAGAGTCACAGATAAATACTAATTTTACCATGGCCATATGTCAGTGCAGAAATTTTCGTGTGTATCAGGTTACATTCCTATACAGTTAGACATTACAGTTTGATTTGTTTTCCTTTTGGTAGAGTTATGTTTAAAAAAAAAAAAAAAAAAAAAAAAGGCAGTTCGCACTGACCAAGTCTATTGGGCGTGAAATTATTCGTTTGCTTATTTATCTGCTTATGAATGAGACCGGCTTTCATACACACAGGATTCTTTTCAGTTTCATGTAACTGACGTGGCTTTGAGCTCAGTAGCACATTTAGGTTGTCAGTTCACATTCCCAGTTTGTATTTACGATAACACACACAGCAGTAAAGGTTACTCACATATGTCCTCAAAGCGTTATAGCACTGAAAGCTGGTAAAGCCAGAGATAACTCAGGTTATACAATTTCTGATAGAAACTTGAGTCTAATTTCAAGCACTTACTCGACTCATACAATTATAGTTGGTGGTGACTTAAATTTACGTTCGATATGTTGGCGAAAATATATGTTCAAAAAATGTTCAAATGCATGTGAAATCTTATGGGACTTAACTGCTAAGGTCATCAGTCCCTAAGCTTACGCACTACTTAACCTAAATTATCCTAAGGACAAACACACACACCCATGCCCGAGGGAGGACTCGAACCTCCGTCGGGACCAGCCGCACAGTGCGAAAATATATTTATAAATCCGGAGGTACGCATATAACACGACCAAAAATTGTGGTAAACGCATTCTCTGAAAATTATTTCGAGCAATTAGTTCATGAGCCCACTCGAATAGTAAACTGTTGTGAAAACACACTTGACCTCTAAGCCGCGCGGGGTAGCCGCGCGGTCTCGGGCGCCTTGTCACGGTCCACGCGGCTGCCCCCGTCGGAGGTTCGAGTCATCCCCCGGGCATGCGTGTGTGTGTTGTTTAAATTAGTTTAAGTTAGATTAAGTAGTGTGTAACCTTAGGGACCAATGACCTAAGCAGTTTGGTCCCATAAGATCTTACCCCAAATCAACAAATATTCCTGACATAATAACGAGCATCATAACGGATACAGGGATTAGTGAACACAGGGTTGTCCTAGCGAGACTAAATACCGAAACTTCTAAACCCACCAAAAATAAAAAGAAAATATATCTCAGACTAAGAACAGCCGACCAGTTGCAAAGGATAAAGTAATCTTTACCTAGGTTTCAATAGATATAAATCTATCTTCTTCAGAAGACGGCCTGGGGACAATGAACATCGTAATATATATTAAGGTATGAAACTTGAGTCAAGAATAAAGTTTAACATATGTTAGGAAAATATTGTATTACAAGATGTGAGAAAGATTCGTGGTACTTACAGTATTATAACATGAAGTGATATGTCCTTATCGTTTAGGCAAACATCCGCATAGTTACATTAATCATATAAAATATAGCCCTGAAAACAGGGTTTGTCAAACAAATAAAATAGGTACATAGAAGTTGCAGAGCGCCTAAGCGACTGAGTAAAATCGGCCAGCGTAGTAGCACAGCGGCCACGGCAGGTGGCGCTCATGTCGCGAACTATGTGCCGATAGGCGTACTGAAGTAACATTTGAAACATCAATATTAAATGCGTTCTTAAATAGAGTGATAATAAATAAATTGGCAAGCATTTAACATTCCCGTTATGACATTGTGGGAGGTATAGGAACAATAACGTAGATACATACATCAAAAAGACAGGTGGCGCTTCCGCCGTGACTTACATGCAGTGGTCTATATAGCCAAATATAAAGTTATATTACCATATTAGTGAAGCCCATAGAACGTATATAAGTCAAAACATCAAGAACAATCAGTAATGGCTTTTAAGAAAATTACGAGACCTGGTCTACAATCCAGTTACTACGTAATATAGAATAAGAGAAAATTATATGAGGGCCGCTGTAGTAGCAGCCGTACATCGTGAAAAGAACACATTATATAAACGGTAGTAAACTGGAAGATTTGAAAGTGCATTATAGCTTCCTGAGGAAATAGACTACTGAGGTTACTAGCATTAATGTTATATATTACACAGTACGGGTTTAAAGCCTTCGAAAAATTGTTTACAGGCAAGGTTCAACTGATCATTCAGAATATTGCCGTCTTTGAGCTCTAGATGTTTAAAAATAAATAGCTCTTCCCACAGATCTAGTCTCCGTCCTTTGACCTGTCTATGTAGGATAACCGTGTCTTCTAACTGTTTAGGCGTATGGCCGGTTATCAAGAGGTGTTCAGCAAAGGTAGAGTTGCGAATATTCGTTCCTTTTTTACCCAACAGATGTTCTTTATATCGTGTTTTCACAGCTCTGCCGGTTTGACCAATATAATAAGAGGGGCAGTTATTACAGGTTAGCTTGTAAATACCTGAATTAGAAAACCAGTCCCTGGCAATCTCTACTGACTGTACAAGATTTCTTTTTAAACTGTTATCTGTAGAAAAGGAGACGTTACAGTTATATTTTTTATTTAGAAGACGTTTAATCCTATACGATAAGTTACCCAGGAAAGGGATGGAAATAAATTTTTTAGTTTCTGTGGTATCCGTGGGGAGAATATTTCTCAAAGTCGAACATTTTTGGGAGATTTTCTTATTGAGCAGGTAATCGATCATATTCTGGTTATACCCATTATTAACCGCAATCGCTTTGATGACATTCAATTCCTTTTTTTGATCCGCAGGTGATAAAGGAGTGGTTACCATTCGGTGGATGGCGGAATGAAAAAATGCCAATTTATGAGCTTTTGGATGGGTTGAGTCAGCAGGAATGACATTATCAGAATATGTTTCCTTGCGGAAGATATTAAAATGGAAGGAATTATCTTCTATAGAAATTGTTAAATCGAGAAAATTAAGTTCACGTTTATCATTTTGAAGTTCTTTTGTGAAGGAAATTTTTTCATGTAAACCGTTGAAAGTGTTAAAGAGATGCTCTAACTCATGATCAGTGCCATCAAAAGCAATGAAAATGTCATCAACATACCGTGCATAATAGCGGATTTTGTGGCGTAATTCTGAACTTGAATTGAAGAACGTTGTTTCCAGGGCGTTAATGAAAACCTCTGCTAGAATACCGGCGAGGCGGCTACCCATTGCTAGACCATCTGGTTGTACATACATTTTCCCGTTAAATGTGAAGTAATTGTATTTTAAAACGACCTTAAGCAAACCAATGGGTTCGGCAATCTGAGTTTCACTTAATTTTTTATGTTTAAGAAGATTCTCTTTTACAAGGTCTATGGTTTCATCAACCGGAACATTTGTGTAAAGGTTGACGATGTCAAAGGACACCAGTCTAGTGTCAGGTGTACAACTTATAGATTGAATATTGTTAATTAATTCCTTACTGTTTTTTACAGAAAAATTATTTTCAAAAGTGAAAGCATCTTTAATTTTAAAATGGAGGCGCCTAGCAAGTGTGTGATGTGGACTGCCTATACCATTCACTATAGGGCGGATCGGGTGATTTTGTTTATGCAGTTTAAACTGACTTCTGAGCACTGGTGGTTTAGGGTTCATATTTATAAGCCCTTTCTTTTGGAACTTATTGAACAAGCTGACGGAATTCGTTAAAGTACGCCGGATTTCATTTTGCAGTTCAGTAGTAGGATCTACAGTAACCTCAGTGATGTCGTTTTCCTCAAAAAACTTTACAGTCTTCTCTATATATTCATTTTTATAAGCCACGACCACGGTGTTCCCTTTGTCACTCTTAGTGATTAATGCGTCGTGCTCTCTAAGTTTATGATTAATGCTTTTTATTATACTATATTCGCCCGATTGCTTATTAGGCGATAATTTAATTTCTTTTTCTATTATGTTGTTACATTCGTAGGCACATTTGACTTGCTCCGTTTTCTCTAATTTCAGAGATTCTAAACCGATTTTTAGATCTACAATGAGATTACAAATAACTGGATATTTATCGAGTTTAGCAGGCAAGTTATATTTAAGGCCTTTACACAACAAGTCATTTTCGGCCTGCGTAAAAGAAATATTGGTTTTATTTAGTACTCTGTCGTAAAATAGGTGCTTAACACTATTGTCTGCTGTATTATCACTTTTACTTGTGGTCCTATTACTAAACTTTAAAAGCTTTCTTTCATGTCTGGCCTTGATTATTTCTTTACGATTAGAGAGCCATTCATTAATACTATTCCACAGGTGGTCAATTTGAAAATTACAAAGATCTTTAAAGGCTTTAGTTAAAAATAGGTGTATACAGTAGGCTTCACTATTAAGGACATCTTTTTTCTTGTACAAATTTACTGTGCTCTCGGAAATGACTAAATGCACTAGCTTCTTTTTAATAGAAGGCACTCTGTTACACTGTTTAAAATTTACGTACGCCTTCACATAATCAGGGATAATGTCTTTCTCTAGGCACTGGTGATTAAAGTCAATAGCCATACCTGCTTTCACAATTTTTAATTTGATGTCCATATACCTGGATGCAGCTTTTGATACCTCGGCAGGCACGAATTTCAGTACTTTAAACATAGCTGCGCTACAGCAACGGTTCCACGTAAATCAGACTAAGAACAGCCGACCAGTTGCAAAGGATAAAGTAATCTTTACCTAGGTTTCAATAGATATAAATCTATCTTCTTCAGAAGACGGCCTGGGGACAATGAACATCGTAATATATATTAAGGTATGAAACTTGAGTCAAGAATAAAGTTTAACATATGTTAGGAAAATATTGTATTACAAGATGTGAGAAAGATTCGTGGTACTTACAGTATTATAACATGAAGTGAAGCCTAAAGTACTGAAAATATATCTATTCGAAAAAACAGAGAAAAATTCGCTTGACGCCTTCCTGAGAGGCAATCTCCACTCCCTCCAAATTAACAATGTAAGTATAGACGAGATGTGGCTTGAATTCAGAGGAATAGTATCTACAGCGTTGAGAGATTTATACCAAATAAATTAACAAACGATGGAGCTGATCTCCCATGGTACACAAAACAGATCAGAACAAGGCTGCAGAAACGACGAAAAGAGCATGCCAAATTAAATAAAGAAAAACGCAAAACCACCAAGACTGGCGATCTTTTACAGAAGCTTCAAATTTCGTGAGGCCTTCGACGCAAGATGCTTATAATAGGTTGCACAACGAACATTGTCCCGAAACCTGACAGCAAATCCAAAGATATTTTGGCCGTATGTAGAGTATATTAACAGCAAGACACAGTCAATGCCTTCTCTCCGTGATAGCAATTAAAACACTATCGATGACCGCTACTAAAGTAGACGTACTAAACACAGCCTTTCGAAATTCCTTCACCAAAGAAGACGAAGTAAATATTCAGCAATTCGAATCAAGAACAGCCGTAACTTAGAAGTAGGTATCCTCTGAGTAGTGAAGCACTTTAAATCAATTAACAAAAGCAAGTCTCCCGGTCCAAGCTAAGTTCCTTTCAGAGTCTGTTGCTGCAATAGCTCCGTACTTAACAATCATATACAACTCCTCCTTCGACGAAAGATTCATACCTAAAGATTGGAGTGTTGCACAAGTCACATCAACATTCAGGAAAGACAGTAGGAATAATACACTAAATTACAGACCCATATTGTTAACATCGATATGCAGCAGGATTTTGGAACATATATTGTGTTCGAACATTATGAATTATCTCGAAGACAACTGTCTATAGACACATAGCCAACACGGATTTATAAAACATTGTTGTTATGAAATACAACTAGCTCTTTACCCACACAGAGTGTTGAGTGCTATCAACAGAGGACTTAAAATTGATTCTGTGTTTCTAGATCTCCAGAAGGCTTTTTACATCGTGCCTCACAAGCGGTTTGTAATCAACTTGCGTGCTTGTGGGATATCGTGTCAGTTATGCAATTGGATTCGTGATTTCCTGTCAGAGAGGTCACAGATCTTAGTAAATGACAGAAAATTATCGAGTGAAACAGAAGTGATTTCTGGCGTTCCCAAAGGTAGTGTTGTAGGCCCTCTGTGGTTCCTGATATATATAAACGATTTATGAGACAATCTGAGCAGTCCTCTAAGGTTTTTTGCAGATGATGCTGTCGTTTATCATCTAGCAAAGTCATCAGAATATCAAAACCAATTGCAAAAGATTTAGATGAACTATCTGTGTGGTGTGAAATTTGGCAACTGACTTCAAATAATGAAAAGTGTGAGGTCGTCCACATGAGTCCACATCGGTTACTCGATGAATCAGTCATATCTAAAGGCCGTAAATTCAACTAAATACCTAGGTATTACAGTGACGAACAACTTAAAGTGGAAATAACACATAGAAAATGTTGTGGGAAGGCGAACCAGAGACTGCATTTCATTAGCAGAACACTTAGAAGATGCAACAGATCAACTAAAGGGAGTGCCTACACTAGGCTTGTCGGTCCCCTTTTCGTTTACTGCTGCACGGTGTGGGAGCTTTACTAGATAGGATTAAAATCGAGAAAGTTCAGAGGGGAGCAGTACGTTTTTTATTGTCGAGAAACATGGGAGAGAGTGTCACAGACATGATACAAGATCCTGGGTGGACATAATTAAAAGAAAGGCGTTCCTCGTTTCGGCGGATCTTCTCACGAAACTTCAATCACCAACTTTCTCCACCGAATGAGAAAATATTTTGTTGACATCGAGCTACAGGGAGAAGTGATCATCATAATAAAATAAGGGGAATCAGAGCTCGCACGGAAAGATATAGATGTTCGTTTTTCCCGTGCGCTTTTCGAGAGTAGAATAACAAAGGATTATTGTGAAGGAGGTTCTACGAACCCTCTGCCAATTACTTAAGTGTGATTTGCAGGATAATCATGTAGATGTAAATGTAGATTAATGTTACAATGCAGTACATTAAATAACATCCCTTCACAAAAGACGTTTCCAAAATATTTCCAGATTACACAAAGAAGAAAAAATATTTACGTACGTCTCAAGACAAAGAAGTTACAGAATACTAATGTTACAGTATCGATAATCAACGTAAGTATTAAAAGGTGGCAGCGTATTAAGTGTCAGAATTTGCGAATTCCTGTCCTGAGCAATGGAGCTGTCGGTCTCTATCCACTGGAATGTACTACAATCTCTCCCTCTTATCGCGGTCACACTAAAATGTATGTACTCCTAAACGTTTAAACGCGAAAGCGTGCTATCCCTTCTTTCATTCATGTTTTTTATGTGCTGTAGGAAAATCCTACCTTCACGTCTCTGAATACACAATGTTTTATAGAAATTAGTACGACATCCACTGAAAAAAATCTACAAGGACAAAATCTGCCTATTTTTCCAAGACATTATACATGAGAAACACAATCTGAGGGCGTAATTTTTATTAAATATTATATGCGCGATCGTTCTACTCCAAATGTATATCATCAATAATGGGGAGTATACACGCTTTAACAAACAAAGAGAGATGCCGTGCAATTTATTCAAGATTATTATTCATAACACGTTAGATTCTCGAGCTAGGAATGAAGATTTAACCTCTCAAGAAATCAAGTAGGATCTGGAGCTCAGTGTAATGCCGATCTAAAGTGCACCGTGAATTATCAGTGTTATCTTCTGCTGTTGCACAATGATAACTGTAATATATTATAACTATATTCACCCATAAAAGTAAACATTACAGTCTTTCTGTCCGTCTAAAACATGTAGTATAACATTATTGCCTCATTAAAGTCAGCATAACAGAGAGTGAGAAAAAGGAAGGAAGGAAGATTGGGTTTAACGTCCCGACTACATCGAGGTCACTAGAGACGGAGCGCAAGCTCGGATGGCGTCAAGAATATGGAAGGAAATCGGCCATGCCCTTTGAAATGAACCATCCCGGCATTTTCCTGGAGCGATTCAGGGAAATTACGGAAAACCTAAATCTGAATGGCCGGATGCGAGTTTGAACCGTCATCCTCCCTAGTGCGAGTCCATTGTGCTAACGAATGCGTCAACTCGCTGGGTAGCAGGGAGAGGGAGAGAGGGAGAGAGAGAAGAGAGAGAGAGAGAGAGAGAGAGAGAGAGAGAGAGAGAGAGAGAGAGAAAGAGGGATGTTTTATTCATCATTAGCATTTTTTTACATAAATAATAAAATCCGCCACCTCCATAGTCAAATGGTTAGAATCACCGTTATCGTTGCAGAAGGACCTGAGTTTGTTTCCCAGCATGTACTCTGATTTGTCTGAGGTAGGAAGGTCTGGAATGAGTAGACCGATTGGATGTCGAATACAAAGGTCTAGGAAATATAAAAAATCACCATTCCCACTAAAATTGATTCATCGAAGACTACGTTGAGCTTTCTCAGTTCAATTGCGATTACATTTTCATTAAAAATCGTGCTTCTTTCAAAATTTGGTTCGCAATGAATATGTTTCAGTTGATGGAACAGAAAGGACTTCAGTAAGTTGGAAGATCTACATTTGATAATCTACAAATTGTGGAAGCGGAATTCTCCGGAATTTCTTATACTGAGAGCCTGTCTATGTGCATTCTAATTATACAGTGTTGTTTTAACATGAACTAATCGAAAACAATAGACACTAATATCTAATGAAGAGATGTATCGATTATTATCTAAAGTTTGTGATGGCTCCACTACAGATGTCTCGCAAAATGTGTGGAGAGCACTGCACCATCGTCTGAGGCATGTTCAACAGAGGCCAATGTCTTGAGATACACACCAAGCCAGGCACACAATCCTGTGTCTCGCCAGTCCACGTAAGAAATCACATTATCGTCACTACCGCTTTCCATAATTTCACGCGCACATTAAAAAAATATTTTTACCATAATTGTTTATCATAAAGTTATGTTGCGAGGAAGTGAGGTCTGCTCAAATCTGTTCCCCTCCCAAATATTTAATACTCCGATCCACAAAGAGATTGTATTTCTAGGAGTATCTCCAGGAGAGAGCAAATCTATTAATTGGGAAATGTGTGTTGAAATCAGAAACGCGGTGTGAAGAAAATTTGTTGACTGATGTTTAGTAATGTCATTTTTCCTGCTGACTCAGCAACAAGACGAGGGAGTAAATGCAGGAAGGCTCACTAAGATGCTTCCAGGTGACACACAACCATCATCATCAACACAGCCATTGTCTTCCAAAAATGTCAGTATTCGTCTGCTTATCCAATATATCACTCAATCATCTGTCATCTCTATGTACACATGTTTTTTACTCATTCAATATTACAGAATATGCGAACCTATTGATCGAGCACACAGGTAAGAATTCTGACTCAGCAGCAGCAGGAAGGCTCTCTCAGAAGTATTCATAAGTATTTGGGTAATTTCTGAGGGTATGAAAATCAGACCTTCTCACTTGCTGAAGTCATTTCTGCTTCATTCTCAGAGCTGTAAACGTCTTTTGAGCTCCTGGAAATCTTTTCAAGCAGGTGGAGACAATCTGCAAGGTACAGAGTTTCTGCATAAAGCCGTTGGTAGTCAGTATTCAACAGGACATGTAGAAATTCTTCTTCTTACATATTCTATAACTGGAATATTTTTTGTTGTATCTATGAATGCATATTTTTTCTCATTTAATGAGTCCTCCTGATACAGCAGCGCCGATTCAACAATCTGACTGAGCAGGTGGAAAAAATCTGCAACTAGCAACAGTAGCAGAAGCAGCAACAATATCAGTGGAGAATCTGTAGAAAAAGAAGATTTCCTCAGTGGGATGAACTTCCATCGACTAACCTTATATTATTATGATGGATAAACCGGCAGCAGAACGCATCAAATTAGATGATGTCGAATGGCTTGGTGCTGATTTTGGATTTAGAAGACGAATAGATACCTTTTATAGTAAATAGACCTGGGTTGAAGGAGCCTAGGCATATCTTGGCTGTCAGTTTTCATATTTTTGAGGCCACAGTTCAGCTGATTAACCAACCTGTTAAGATCAGTTGTTTGCTATTCCTCAACCTTCTCTTGCCAAAGTCAGGTCAGTGAAAACAGATGTACCTCAATACACAGAAGACACTTCTATTGTTGTCTGCTGATCTCAGAGAATGGTACTCAAGCAATATCAAAGGGTGACTTAAAAAAAAAAAAACTGTAAGCTTTCCAAGTTCTTGGTTACAACTGGGCGCTTAAGGGAAGACCTCAGCAGAACATTAATGTTAAAGAAAATGGGGTTCTTCTGCAATAGTATTTACGAAACTGCCGAAAATTTTAGCCACTAAAACAACTGTAATAAACTTCAACTCAAAGGATAATGTGTATTTTATGTGGCCTATTGTACTAGGATTGTATCTTGTAAATCAACATGCAGAACAGGTGTTTAAATATTGGACACATGAAGAGAAATTAAACTTTGCCAACATACCATTCTCTGCAGAGCTCAAACATATTCACTTTTTCGAGAAGGAGAATGATGACATAAGTGTAAACGTCTATGGCATCCAGTATTTAGATTATGAATCTATAACTCTGGAAGATAAGAAGAAAGACAAAGAATTCCGAGTTGTATCACTGAATATCACAAAATACTGTCGCGAGAGACATGTGAATCTATTGATGTAGAAGGTTGCCAATAATACAGATATATGTTATTTCTATTACATAAAAAGCTTCTCGAGGCTTGCAAGAGGTAGTACTACTACTCATCAACATTCAGTTGTAGTATACGAACACTGTCTGTTTTATTTTCATTAAGAGGAAAGATTAGACGCATAGTTAGTTGATTGTGTGCAGTTTAAACTGATTACCAGTACATTTCCACTGGTAAGAATGAGACTGTAAACATTACGGGATTTACTAACAAACTGAAACTTCCTTTCGTAATTACGACAAGCAGCGGCACATAAACTTTTCAATACAAATCGGAATATTCTCCAAGTGTTTTACACTTAAATGCAATCCATACACTGCAGGCTCTTTCATAATCAACATCTGCTATCGTTTCGCCTGTTAGCAGACCTTTCAACTTTTCAACAGAGGGAAGACTATCTTCCAGTAAAACCGATTCGTTTCTTACATACTTGCACGCCAAAAATTCCCTTCTGATGGGTTCTTGATCACGAACTTATGTGAACAAACGACGGTAGACAAGAATGAAGAAGAAGTTAAGATAAGTCCATGTCATGTTTTTATTTTGCTGTCAAATACGGAAAAATGCACATCATTCACAGTAAGTATTCCAGTAGTGCAGCCGGCCGAAGTGCCCGTGCGGTTAAAGGCGCTGCAGTCTGGAACCGCAAGACCGCTACGGTCGCAGGTTCGAATCCTGCCTCGGGCATGGATGTTTGTGATGTCCTTAGGTTAGTTAGGTTTAACTAGTTCTAAGTTCTAGGGGACTAATGACCTCAGCAGTTGAGTCCCATAGTGCTCAGAGCCATTTGAACCAGTAGTGCACCAGCAAAGACACTGCAACATAGTTTCAGATTTATTGATTTGTAAAATTTCTTACTGAACCCCCTTAAAAAACGTGCATCATACTTAAAACTAGACGAATTCAAGATAATGAGGACATATTGTCCCGATGATCGCGCGTTCAGTCGTATTAATCAGAAGGGAATTTTTGCGTACAAGTGTGTAAGCGCCGAATAGATTTTACTGAAAGACCTCCTGCCCCCACTCGAAAAGATGAACGGCATGCTAACACGCGAAACGATAAGGGGTGTTGATTGTGAAAGAGCCGACAGTTTATGGAATGCATTCAAGTGTGAAACTCTTGGGGAATACTCCGGGTTGTACCGAAAAATTTGCGTGCTGCTGCATGCCAACGTCTTCCCAAACTTTCACAGCCTTTGCCTTAGGACATACACATTCCATCCTGCACGCTGAATTACCTTATCTGGTTTGGCATTGGGTACTCTGAAAAATCATTAGAGCAGAACTGTAGTTTACTACCAATATCGAACAACTGGAGTTTGTTGAACAATGCATCAGATGCAGAATTGGTCATTGTCCTTGCAGACATGCAGATGCCAGTAATTGATTCATTGTCGATTATGACGAAAAAATCGACGAATCATACATAATTTATCTTGCTGTGGACAGCTAAACAGCTGGGGGATGTTGCAACATCTTCTTCTATTTAGTTTAGTATGGCTTCCTCCAGAGTGTGCCCAACGCTTTGCGGTGGGGGATGTATCAGATGATTCAAGCACAGGGAACACACTGGAAGTAGATCTTGAATACCTCAAAGGTATTCACAAGTCCATAAAAAATGGCGCTACTATCAGACATTAACAAACCGAGCCGGCAGGAGTGGCCGAGCGGTTCTAGGCGCTACAGCCTGGAACTGCGCGACCGCTACGGTCGCAGGTTCGAATCCTGCCTCCAGCATGGATGTGTGTGATGTCCTTAGGCTAGTTAGGTTTAAGTAGTACTAAGTTTTAGGGGTCCGATGACCTAAAAAGTTAAGTCCCACAGTGCTCAGAGCCATTTGAACCACACGAAAAAACCGAAGAAATTATTTTCAGCCTTGAATGATAACAAGAACTATGTCATTCACTACAGGAATTTGAAACAATTATTAGAAAAAGAAGTTATTTTTAAAGAATATTCATCGAATCTAATAATTAAGGCAACTACTCTGGGTAGGTAAATAAAGATTAACGACAAAAGCTGTGTGAGTGCACACAGTGAGTCTGAGAAGATTTTATTCAGTCTCATAAACAATTTCACATTCTGCAAAACCATGCAAAATGTGCAAAAGACATTAGGACAGCAACATCTTGGAAAAATCGATTCAGGACAGCTGCATTAATTGCAAAACCTAATTTTCAACGGTGCGCTATTTTTAATTAGAATCTTGTCGCCATCGAACTGAAAAGACTTGATATAGTCTTCGATAAATCAATCGCTGACGGAATGCCGATTTTAGATACATCAAAATTGCTAACTTTTATTACGGATGTATTTTGAACAAATTCCCCCAAAACCGTGTAAAACAATACTACACCGTCAGTGACAACCTCATAATTATAGCACATCATATACCACATAAAACATCTACGAAGTTACCAGCAGCTGTGTGCATACAAGGTTCGATTCTCAGCGAATAGAATATACGATATTCCAATGATGAATAAAAATGTGTGTTGGTTAATGAAGGACAAACTGAATATTGTGCCTAGTGCAGAATATGTGGGTCTACGTACAAAAATGTATGCTCTTGAGACCGACTCTGGGAACACAACGCGCAGAGCAAAGGGCATAAAACAATGTTCTGCAAATAATCTAACCATTGATTATTACAAGCACTGAATGCTGGATTCGAAAGAAAGAACCAGTGAGAAGTTTGTCATTCAGTCAAAGCCGCATGTTGTTTCGGTTATTAAAGAACATAGACTTTCTCTATCTGCCCTGGCTGACAAACGACACATAATTCCTGATAAAGTAAATACTCCGGTCTGGGGAGATTACCGCATCAAAAATTAAGATTGTAAATACTTCAAAAATACTGTGTGAGTGTTAAAAATTGTAAACAATGTAAAAAATGTAATGCGAATATTGTAAATACCTATAAAACGCGTATAATAAAAGTAGATAAAAACATTACATGAAACAACGAATTTTTAATAATAAATTTTGTATGTAACGTATTTTCTGTGTTCTTCTAGGTTCATCTACATCTACATCTACATTTATACTCCGCAAGCCACCCAACGGTGTGTGGCGGAGGGCACTTTACGTGCCACTGTCATTACCTCCCTTTCCTGTTCCAGTCGCGTATGGTTCGCGGGAAGAACGACTGTCTGAAAGCCTCCGTGCGCGCTCTAATCT
The DNA here is from genome assembly GCF_021461395.2 of Schistocerca americana. Taxonomy (NCBI): domain Eukaryota; kingdom Metazoa; phylum Arthropoda; class Insecta; order Orthoptera; family Acrididae; genus Schistocerca; species Schistocerca americana. The sequence continues at coordinate 374,510,700 of NC_060130.1, read as the reverse complement.
CTCTAATTTTACATTCGTGATCTCCTCGGGAGGTATAAGTAGGGGGAAGCAATATATTCGATACCTCATCCAGAAACGCACCCTCTCGAAACCTGGCGAGCAAGCTACACCGCGATGCAGAGCGCCTCTCTTGCAGAGTCTGCCACTTGAGTTTATTAAACATCTCCGTAACGCTATCACGGTTACCAAATAACCCTGTGGCGAAACGCGCCGCTCTTCTTTGGATCTTCTCTATCTCCTCCGTCAAACCGATCTGGTACGGATCCCACACTGATCAGCAATACTCAAGTATAGGTCGAACGAGTGTTTTGTAAGCCACCTCCTTTGTTGATGGACTACATTTTCTAAGCACTCTCCCAATGAATCTCAACCTGGTACCCGCCTTACCAACAATTAATTTTATATGATCATTCCACTTCAAATCGTTCCGCACGCATACTCCCAGATATTTTACAGAAGTAACTGCTACCAGTGTTTGTTCCGCTATCATATAATCATACAATAAGGGATCCTTCTTTCTATGTATTCGCAATACATTACATTTGTCTATGTTAAGGGCCAGTTCCTTCTTATTCCCTTGGAAATTCCTTGCATCTCACAGCAGGAATAGGTGAGTTCCGCACAGATGCTCCATAACCTATGTACTGTATGCATGTCTCTGAGTTGCTGACGAAGAAAATTCGAGAGCTCTAATATTTATACATTTTTAAAAATAAGTTGTTAGAGAGGACATTGAATAACGAGACAGAGATTGGAAGATGTGCACACGCTCGAGCGAGCATACACTTTCACACATACACACACACAAAGGCAAACACACACATGTGAAATCAGGTTTTATAAGTAAATATTTGTATTTAAACCCCTTGTGTGAGAGGAAGAGACAAGAAATGATAACTCTGCATGTGAGAGACGATAGTCGTGTTTCAGAAGTACATTATTTTTGACATATGGAATGCAGAGAGACATGATTACTTTTCGTGAGAGAAGTAAAGTGTGTTTAAGGAGTTCAGTATTTTAGGTCTATGAAATACAGACGACACATATTTTTAAGGAATAAAAATGGAAATGAGCGTACTGCATCGTTGGCCGCTAGGCCCCTAGTCGGGGAAGTTCGGCTGCCAAGTGCTGGTCTTATTTTATCCGACGCCACATTGGGCGACTTGTACGCCGGTGACGAGGATGAAATGATGGTGAGGACAACACAATACCCAGTCCCTGAGCGGAGAAAATCTCCAACCCGGCCGGGATTCGAATCTGGGTCCGCTTGAATGGGAGGCGAGCACGTTACCACTCAGCTAATCAGGGGGACAAAGGAATAGAGAATCTGGCGAATGATGGTGGTGGTGGTGGTGGTTAGTGTTTAACGTCCCGTCGACAACGAGGTCATTAGAGACGGAGCGCATGCTCGGGTAAGGGAAGGATTGGGAAGGAAATCGGCCGTGCCCTTTCAAAGGAACCATCCCGACATTTGCCTGAAACGATTTAGGGAAATCACGGAAAACCTAAATCAGGATGGCTGGAGACGGGATTGAACCGTCGTCCTCCCGAATTGGCGAATGAGATGCAGAGATTATGTGCATAAGCGATTTTACATGTGACGGCCTAAAATTTTAACATGGTAAGGGAAAAAACCACAGTATTGTATGACATAAGAAATTAGCATGCGCATTTTTGTATTATCAAACATTCGTTATAATCCAGGAAATATAAACTATACTACAAGGAGAGAGAAAATTGTAATGAACTGTACAGGGAAAGAAAATTAAAGACATGAGGGCAGAAGGTGTCCTACACATTACATTATTCAGACTAAATGGGCTACGTTCCACAGAGATATCAACCTATAATGGTTACAAGACATACCCAGACATAAATATCTTAAAACTTGTAAACAGTGCAAAGCAAAAATCATCAGTATGGAGTATCATTAAACAAACCAGTAAAAAACTGCCGATGGTGATGTGGTATAAGGGGTACCATAGTAAGCACGCCCTTCTCTTTATTGCAGCAGGAAATCGTGAAATATTTTGCACTATTGAATGTGTAAGGTGGCAATGGTCTTGCCCCTTACATGAGTCCATTTAACGTGACTACAATCACTTTGCGAGCAGTTTAAGTCAATAAAATCGACAGACAGCGGTGCAATAGCTTTGTAGATAATTAGTTGTTGTTTGTTGGAGTAATACTCTCGATTACGGTGTATGAAATGTCTGTGGAAACAATTGGCATGCTGGCTATGTAATACAGGGAGAATTACGCGATTTTGTAACTATCTGATTTTGCGTCAATGCATTGTATGCGAGGCACCGGGGACAGCGCTCGGCCAGCGGTTGGAGGCTGCAGCTCAGGAAGCTACAGCATGATGCTATGAAAGGAACGGGCTGGGAAGCCCTGTAATCCGCTCATCCACTTGTCAACGGCGGCCGCTACCCCCTCAAGCACGAGCGTCTCCAGGTGTGTAGCCTTAAGTGTTCACAAAAGCAAGAGTCTCTGTTCGCTCCGACTGGAAATTTTGCGGGGAAATTTGAAGTGGTCCCTTAGGGAAAAAAATACGGAAAATTTGTTGTTGCCCGCAGCTGTGGATCTTCCCAGGTGGCTTGGGCGGAGTTTACTCGTTAAATTTGGTAGAAAGGGAAGAATTGTGGAAAATAGTTCGATTCCCAGGCCGTACATTGGTCGGCACTGGGAAACTAGGTATTTTGAGCGTTTCTAGGGATGTTATTAGGTTCGTATGAGCAGTTGCCAGCGGGCTCGTGTGCATGCGCAGAGCTGAATTCGCGTATGAGCAGTGCCTTCCGCTTCTGGCTACCTGAAGCGTGGCTGTTTGCTGTATGAGCAGTAGCAGCAAGTAGCCAGATGCTACCCGGAAAAAGTTTTCTGTCGCGCCCAAGCTGCCAGATTCGCGCATGCGCAGAGCAAGCTGAGTTAATAGTGTGTGTGTGTGTGTGTGTGTGTGTGTGTGTGTGTGTGTGTGTGTTTGTGTGTGTGAGCGGGGGGGGGGGGGGATCCTTCCCCACGTGACCCGTGTATATGTTTCGTGTCTTCGTAATATTGCTACTCTCTTCGTTTACAGCTCCCACGCCAAATGAAATCAAAATAGATTTCTGTGACCGGGAGCCATCAAGTGAATTATTATACATTCTCATAACCACGAAAGACCAAAATAAGTTAGTAGTTTCAATTTTCTGATTTTATATTATTTCCACGTTATTAGCAATCAACCATTAATGTCTTAATGAAGCTATTTCTGTCTGTTTTGTAGAGAAATTTGCTTCTATTAATTTGTTTATGCTGACGCAGTTAGTTTATTTGAAACGAAGTGTTTCATTCCGCACTATTGGCTACTTTCAACTTCGTTCAATTTAGAGTGCAAATTTTCGTTTTATGGGACGAATGACATTATACCATAATAAAGAACCAAACATGAAAATACAGTACTGGCACCCAGAGAAAATTGGTATCACGAAAACCACATGAAAAGCTCAATATCAGGTACTTCAAAGTGCATCTGGACATAGAAATGTGCAATTAGAGCGGAATGAAGCATTTTACTGTGGTTTATGAAATTACGATGCTGGCTGGAGTAGTCTCTGATGTCCTGTTCCTTTTATGACACTGTAAGATCTCTTACGAACAACGTAAACATTTACTTGAATCTGACGAAGTAGGCAAATTTGGTCAGTAGTTTTGAACTAAACATTTTGTTTCAAATATAATGACAGCTGTAGCACAAATTTGCAAATCTGCCTTCTGTGAAAGTGTTTTTCGATCACAAGGCACTTGTCTAGTACTTCCTCTAGGCCTGTAGTTATTTCTGAATTTGTGTTTACGTCTTAAATTTATAGAATGCCATTCTATGGTAAATTGTAGACCGGCAGCATACCGTGTTTTATCGTTTTAACGCCGCACATGGCTTCATATTTAATCCTAGAGTAGAATATAAGCTCTCAGTTGTACAGTTTCTTTGCCTCACAGACAACCTTGTTAATTTGTTGCACATTTTCAAATAGTCATGAAATTTATTGTCCTTTATTCCGGTGTAAGCTACACAGGAAACTGTTGCATTTTTTTTCAAGAAATTTGTATTCCATCCTACTAGCTTTTTGCAATGCTGTGCAGATGTAAACTTGTTTGAAATGCTACATAACAATATTGCAGAGTACGAATTTAAAAAACAATCTGACAAATTCGCCCCATAGCAAAATGTTATGGTACGTCGAGCTGTGGAGTCTACGGGCTGCTTACGTCATCGTAGCTGCGCATGCGCAGTACAGCCTGTTGCCTGGCGCTGTCTGGTAACTGCTCAAACGAACCTATTGCCTCGGTAAAGTATTGGTGGAAAACAGAGGCTAAGAGCGATCTTGCTAGGCACTATGTAAAGGGTCTTCCGCCTTGGGCTTTCGTTCTGAGGACGTTAGCTGTGTCAGTTCTTTGCTGATGGAAAGATTGTCGCAATTTGAGAAGTTTACGGACAGCAGTCTGTAGTCCAAATATTGTAGGAGTGTAATTCCCGAGGCGCCGCACCCAGACACCACGGCCGCGCCGTCGCCCGACAGAGATCGCAGCCACAGTAGCAGTAGTACGGGTGAAATCGCTCCCACTTCGGCCTGCCTTAGGAGTAGCGTTAAATGGCTGGATCACGTGCAATTGCTGATTCCACTGCGGTTTCACGATGCTTTGGGGCGTAGTGATTCTTCTTATTTTACGTTTTGTGTCGATCTCAGTCGGTCAGCCAGTTTATAAGAGATCGCGTTTTATACCGATTTTGACACAATTAATTGCCAATTCCAGCTAGGAGGGTAATTCGTAATGGTTCATTTGTTTTTTAGTCAGCATTGGTCTAAAGTTTATAATAAATTTATTCTGATTCAGTAGAGCTTTTACTTTCAGTAATTTGATCCTGAATTCATCCTTTTGCTTTATTTTATTTCTGCGTAATTGTCTGATATCATTGAACCCCTAAGTATTCGTTATGGTTCATGTTTGGAATTAAAAATAGGTGTGATTTATCGTCAACAATACCGCCGCAGATTAATTAGGGGTGACAGGGCGACATCTAAATCTAGCGTTATCGATTCTTGCGTACATTTCCACTCCCGATTTCTCTGTAACTTGTTTGCCAGGGACGGACACATGGAAAATCCAGACAAGCAACAGGCGGCGTGTTACAAAAGTTGTGTATGATTGAAACTGTTAACACTTTTACGTTTCTTTAGGATATTTACACTTTCCTAAATGTCCTTTTGATGTGCATTATTCCAGGTCAGATGATTTTAATTTGTGCAGTAAAACTGATGTGTAGCAACAGTCTGGAAGTCAATAAAGTTCTTTTCCTCCGTTCTGAGTGTTTGAATGGTAAAGTAGGGCGTGCTGAAGTAATTACTTCTTGTAAATCATCAGGTTGACAACATTTAACTATCTTCTTGCGCTTTTCTGTTAAGGGAAAATTTGTATCACAAGATACGAAACACTGCGGTCTGAAACCAGGTACTTACGCTATATGCAATCGAATAGGCCACAGTATACAAGGAACACACACACACACACACACACACACACACACACACACATATATATATATATATATATATATATATATATATATATATATATATAGGGTGTTTCATTAAATGTGTTTGTCTCTGTAAGTTACGAAGTAATAGGCGACGGAAATATTTACTGCGGTAGGTCACCATAAGAAACGTTACACTGTCTGCGGAGCTGTGAACATAGTTTATTGTGTTATTATCCAAAGACTTACAGCAAAAATATACAATTTTTTAAACGGAACAACAGTTGTTTCTATCATGCACTGGAATCAGTAACACCACCTGTGTATACATCAATTTAAATTACATTCCTATCACTTTTAGTTTGGGAGCTACAACCCTTCAAAGTTTCAGGGGCAGATACCACACCCTGTATATAATACATGGCTGTGTGGTGGGTGACGGATGTTCTGTCGGTGGGAAGTTGATTTAAATGAGATGTTAAAATGTGTGCCCATGTTCCTGAATGCACAATGCAATGCGCCTTCTAAAGGATCTGCGGACGAGGCGTAACATCGCCGGTGTCACGGAGCAACATGGGTCCTCGATGCGTCGTTTTAGAGCATCTGGGGATGTGGGCTCAGTGACATAAACACGATCCTTTAGATATCCCCACAAAAAGAAATCTAATGGTGTTAAATCGGGCGACTTTGCGGGCCATGAATGAGGACCATGGCGCACCAACCACCTTCCTGCAAACCTGTTGTTTAGTTCTTCCACAACACCACGCGCACATTGGGCTGGGTGACCATCGTGCTGCATCCACATATGGACTGTTGTGTGTAGACACACATGTGGAAGGAGACCACCCTAACTGTCGACTATAAACGCGCGATATAACTCACCTGTCAGTGTACCTGGGAAGTAGCGTGGACCGATGATTTCTTCCTCAAGGATTCCACACCGTACATTAATAGACCACCTACATTGACGGTCGACAGGTCGTACCCACCAAGGATTGTCTACGGACTAGTAGTGCACGTTATGGCGACTCTTTTTATGGTCATCAGTCTACTGAATGGTTTGATGCGGCCCGCCACGAATTCCTTTCCTGTGCTAATCTCTTCATCTCAGAGTAGCACTTGCAACCTACGTCCTCAATTATTTGCTTGACGTATTCCAATCTCTGTCATCCTCTACAGTTTTTGCCCTCTACAGCTCCCTCTAGTACCATGGAAGTCATTCCCTCATGTCTTAGCAGATGTCCTATCATCCTGTCCCTTCTCCTTATCAGTGTTTTCCACATATTCCTTTCCTCTCCGACTCTGCGTAGAACCTCCTCATTCCTTACCTTATCAGTCCACCTAATTTTCAACATTCGTCTATAGCACCACATCTCAAATGCTTCGATTCTCTTCTGTTCCGGTTTTCCCACAGTCCATGTTTCACTACCATACAATGCTGTACTCCAGACGTACATCCTCAGAAATTTCTTCCTCAAATTAAGGCCGGTATTTGATATTAGTAGACTTCTCTTGGCCAGAAATGCCTTTTTTGCCATAGCGAGTCTGCTTTTGATGTCCTCCTTGCTCCGTTCGTCATTGGTTATTTTACTGCCCAGGTAGCAGAATTCCTTAACTTCACTGACTCCGTGACCATCAATCCTGATGTTAAGTTTCTCGCTGTTCTCATTTCTACTACTTCTCATTACCTTCGTCTTTCTCCGATTTACTCTCAAACCATACTATGTACTCATTAGACTGTTCATTCCGTTCAGCAGATCATTTAATTCTTCTTCACTGTCACTCAGGATAGCAATGTCATCAGCGAATCGTATCATTGATATCCTTTCACCTTGTATTTTAATTCCACTCCTGAACCTTTCTTTTATTTCCATCATTGCTTCCTCGATGTACAGATTGAAGAGTAGGGGCGAAAGGCTACAGCCTTGTCTTACACTCTTCTTAATACGAGCACTTCGTTCTTGATCGTCCACTCTTATTATTCCCTCTTGGTTGTTGTACATGTTGTATATGACCCGTCTCTCCCTATAGCTTAACCCTACTTTTTTCAGAATCTCGAACAGCTTGCACCATTTTATATTGTCGAACGCTTTTTCCAGGTCGACAAATCCTATGAAAGTGTCTTGACTTTTCTTTAGCCTTGCTTCCATTATTAGCCGTAACGTCAGAATTGCCTCTCTCGTCCCTTTACTTTTCCTAAAGCCAAACTGATCGTCACCTAGCGCATTCTCAATTTTCTTTTCCATTCTTCTGTATATTATTCTTGTAAGCAGCTTCGATGCATGAGCTGTTAAGCTGATTGTGCGATAATTCTCGCACTTGTCAGCTCTTGCCGTCTTCGGAATTGTGTGGATGATGCTTTTCCGAAAGTCAGATGGTATATCGCCAGACTCATATATTCTACACACCAACGTGAATAGTCGTTTTGTTGCCACTTCCCCCAATGAATTTAGAAATTCTGATGGAATGTTATCTATCCCTTCTGCCTTATTTGACCGTAAGTCCTCCAAAGCTCTTTTAAATTCCGATTATAATACTGGATCCCCTATCTCTTCTAAATCAACTCCTGTTTCTTCTTCTATCATATCAGACAAATCTTCACCCTCATAGAGGCTTTCAGTGTATTCTTTCCACCTATCTGCTCTCTCCTCTGCATTTAACAGTGGAATTCCCGTTGCACTCTTAATGTTACCACCGTTGCTTTTAATGTCACCAAAGGTTGTTTTGACTTTCCTGTATGCTGAGTCTGTCCTTCCGACAATCATATCTTTTTCGATGTCTTCACATTTTTCCTGCAGCCATTTCGTCTTAGCTTCCCTGCACTTCCTATTTATTTCATTCCTCAGCGACTTGTATTTCAGTATTCCTGATTTTCCTGGAACATGTTTGTACTTCCTCCTTTCATCAATCAACTGAAGTATTTCTTCTGTTACCCATGGTTTCTTCGCAGCTATCTTCTTTGTACCTATGTTTTCCTTCCCAACTTCTGTGATGGCCCTTTTTAGAGATGTCCATTCCTCTTCAACTACTGCGCTATTCCTTATTGCTGTATCTATAGCGTTAGAGAACTTCAAACGTATCTCGTCATTCCTTAGTACTTCCGTATCCCACTTCTTTGCGTATTGATTCTTCCTGTCTAATGTCTTGAACTTCAGCCTACTCTTCATCATTACTATATTGTGATCTGAATCTATATCTGCTCCTGGGTACGCCTTACAATCCAGTATCTGGTTTCGGAATCTCTGTCTGACCGTGATGTAATCTAATTGAAATCTTCCCGTATCTCCGAGCCTTTTCCAAGTATACCTCCTCCTCTTGTGATTCTTGAACAGGGTATTCGCTATTACTAGCTGAAACTTGTTACAGAACTCAATTAGTCTTTCTCCTCTTTCATTCCTTGTCCCAAGCCCGTATTCTCCTGTAACCTTTTCTTCTACTCCTTCCCCTACAACTGCATTCCAGTCGCCCATGACTATTAGATTTTCGTCCCCCTTTACATACTGCATTACCCTTTCAATATCCTCATACACTTTCTCTACCTGTTCATCTTCAGCTTGCGACGTCGGTATGTATACCTGAACTATCGTTGTCGGTGTTGGTCTGCTGTCGATTCTGATTAGAACAACCCGGTCACTGAACTGTTCACAGTAACACACCCTCTTCCCTACTTACCTATTTATAACGAATCCTACACCTGTTATACCATTTTCTGCTGCTGTTGATATTACCCGATACTCATCTGACCAGAAATCCTTGTCTTCCTTCCACTTCACTTCACTGACCCCTACTATATCTAGATTCAGCCTTTGCATTTCCCTTTTCAGATTTTCTAGTTTCCCTACTACGTTCAAGCTTCTGACATTCCACGCCCCGACTCGTAGAAACGTTATCCTTTCGTAGATTATTCAATCTTTTTCTCATGGTAACCTCCCCCTTGGCAGTCCCCTCCCGGAGATCCGAATGGGGGACTATTCCGGAATCTTTTGCCAATGGAGAGATCATCATGACACTTCTTCAATTACAGGCCACATGTCCTGTGGATACACGTTACGTGTCTTTAATGCAGTGGTTTCCATTGCCTTCTGCATCCTCATGTCGTTGATCATTGCTGATTCTTCCGCCTTTAGGGGCAATTTCCCACCCCTAGGACAAGAGAGTGCCCTGAACCTCTATCCGCTCCTCCGCCCTCTTTGACAAGGCCGTTGGCAGAATGAGGCTGACTTCTTATGCCAGAAGTCTTCGGCCGCCAATGCTGATTATTTATCAAAATTTAGGCAGTGGCGGGGATCGAACCCGGAACCTAAAATGTTTTGATTATGAATCAAAGACGTTACCCCTAGACTCACTGCACCATAATTTGTGAACGTCGACTCATCAGAGAACATAATACTTCGTAAAGACTCCAGCGTGAAATTACGCATGAACCATTCACAGAATGTAACTCTCGCACAGTAATCGTTCCCATGCAGCTCCTGTGTCAGTGACAGGCGGTACGGGTGAAATATGTGGCCGTGTACTATACGCCACACAGATGTGAGACTGACACCAGAAATTGCAGCAACGGCTCGTAAGCTGATATGAGGATCGTGGTGTACTGCAGCTAAAACAAACACCTCCGTCTCCTCACTTCTTGCAGTTCTCTGCCTGTTTCCCGAAGTCGTTGTTCTGCACATAAGAATGTAATGGCTGCCGGAGCTCTTCGCCTAGGATATCTCACGGCTTACGCCATGGCTGCTTCAGTGGCATCGTTTCGGCACTCGCCGGGCATCAGCAATATGTCAACGTACTCGTTGTTCGTGTATGCCATCTTCATACGATGTCAGTAACTGTGGTATATTGAGCCCCGTTTGTTTGTGTGGCTCGAACTGCCGGGTATACTGTACGGCCGCGTGCGGCGATAGTCGGCAGTCCAACAGCGCATCGAGGAAGCTTCTGCCCCCGTGACAGCGGCGACGTTACAACTCGACCGCACCACATTCGGAGGGTTCAAATGGTTCAAATGGCCCTAAGCACTATGGGACTTAACATCTGAGGTCATCAGTCCCCTAGACTTAGAACTAAGTAAACCTTACTAACCTAAGGACATCGCACACATCCATGCCCGAGGCAGGATTCGAACCTGCGACCACAGCAGCCGCGTGGTTCCGAACTGAAGCGCCTAGAACCGCCCGGCCACCGCAGCCGGCCATTCGGAAGGCGCATTGCGTTATGCGCAGCGTGTGCGGTATCTGCCCCTGGAACTTTGAAGGGTTATGGCTTCTAAACTAGAGGGGATAAGAATGTAATTTAAATTGATGTATACACAGGTGGTGTTACTGACTCCAGTGCACGATAGAAACAACTTCCATTTAAAAATTGCATCTTTTTACTGTAACTCTGTGGATAATAACACAATAAACTATGTTCGTAGCTCCGCAGACAGTGTAACGTTTCTTATAGTGACCTCCCGCAATAAATATGTCCGTCGCCTATTACTTCGTAACTTAAAGACGCAAACACATTTAGTGAATATATATATATATATATATATATATATATATATATATATATATATATATATATATATATATATATATATGTGTGTGTGTGTGTGTGTGTGTGTAACTGATTTAATCTGCTCTAAGGACGCTACATCCATGCGAGCATATTGCACTAAAAGCGCTTCATCATATGACAGAGGTGACGAATCGTAACAGCGACGAACAGCAGGCACTGGTGTTAGCTCCATGGCCTTTTTCGTTCTGTACGTGGTCGGCAATCAGCGTTGAATTACTTCAGTTTAACGAGCATATGTGATAGTTCCCATATTATTTGTTGAGTTGCGGAAGTAACACTTTTACATTAGCAATCGATCTACAACAAGTATTGTTTGTTCCAGCTCTTTCTCACTCCGATCTGTTCTACTTACGCCAGATTTCGTATTACAAATGTAATTTTGTCACGAGGGTAAAGCGTCTCGTGGAACTAACATCATAGCATCATGTCTGTTGCATATACTGAATAGCGCTTAAAATACCGTCAGTGTGAATGATAATAAAAGGAAAGTTGTTGATTTGGTTGACAAAACTAAAACAGAATAGTTGCCTCTGGTGGCGAATAGGGGAATGCCTCCTAGATGTAGGTGGTACCGAGGAAATGAAATACTCGGGGCCCAAAACTACTAGTAGCTTCTGTTCCCACAGCGGGCTGCTACAAAAGGCGCCTGTTCCACATGTCAGTTGAGGCGTCAACCAACCTCCTGATCTGGAAAGTCAGGTTGCACTCGGCAGCATGCCATATATCCAACTACTAAACATCATAATGGTACAATGAAAAAAATCTCATTACCCCGGGCCCCAGTCAATAGACTGGGATCGTCGTGAGCATCGGATTCCGGGGGTCACGGACATCATGAGAAGAATCGGAGCTTCTCAAACACCTTCAAGACCTGACGCAAACACTACATCGGCACACTCAACGTGGACACACTGATGAAGACAGGAAAGGTGAAACAACTTACAGACACTCTCGAAAAATTTCAAATCTAAATATGTGTACTGCAAGAAACACGATTCTCAGACGAAGATCATTTCAACACGGAGAATTTTAGAATATATAAAGGAAAACCATTGAGACAACCGAAAAACCTACGACCTTTTGTCACAGGATTTGCAGTACACAGGTCCATCACGGACAGCATAATCGACTTTTCGTCACCAAACGAAAGAATTAGCACCATCACAGTGAAATCCGCCAACAAATCCTTCGCAATAATCAACGTACATACACCGACTAATGACTACAACAGGAAAAACCCGGACGAAATTGATGACTTCTGGACGGGAATGGAAGAAAGTATCAGGAAAATTCCTGCACATAGAGTCAAAATAATACTGGGAGACTTCAACGCTAAACTCGTAAAAGAAAAGGAATACAGACATACCACAGGAAAACATACTCCACACAAGGACACAAACAAAAATGGAAAACACCTGATAGAGTTTTGCAAAAGCCACGACCTCGCCATTATGTCAACAAAATTCAAGAAACCAACACGGAAACCTACCACATGTAAATTCCCCAGTGGAAAGCAAGAACTACAAATCGACCACGTAATAGTCGAGAAAGACCCACAAAAAGAAATTTTGAACAGACACACGTAAAGGCTACTTCGACTCAGATCACCACCTTCTACAGATCAGGATTTGTCTTTTGCCCGAGAAAAAGCTCCAGAAGAACAAAATTGTTAGACCAGATCCAGAATACCTTTATTTAACCAGACACAAATATTAGACAAAATTAAAATGGAGAAAACGACAGACTGGACACAACTTTCAGGAAGGATCCGAGAGGCCATGAAACTAGCACAAGCACCATGCACAAGGAAACACTGTTGGTGGAACTACACATGTGACGAAGCTTTTGACCAACGAATCAGTGCAAGGAAAAAATTTAGTAGCCATAAATCCCCAATCAACCAAAATCATTCGCAGTGAAAAACGACAGTATGATAAACGGCGACTGCCGGAGATCGAATCGTACTTCACCAAGAACAATACAAGAAACTTCTACAGAACGTTCAGAGAAAGTATGACTGGATATCCACCACCCAACTTGTGCTTCAGATGACCGGATGGAAACCTAGAAACCAATACCAAAAACAATTGTGACATTCTGGGAAAGTACTTTGAAAAACTCCTCAACACGGCATCATCGCGGGAATCTGGAAGTTACAAGACCCAGAACTCACCAAAGACATCCACAGGATCTTGGAAGATATCTGGGAGACCTAGAAAATTGCTGACCACTGGAAAACTGCCCTGATACACCCACTACACAAAAAAGGTGTTAAGACTGAACCGAACAACTACAGAGGAATACCCCTACTATCGGTCACATACAAGATCCTCTCTAGAGCTTTACTAAACAGACTAGAATGCCAGACCGACCACTTGATTGGGGAATACCAAGTAGGCTTCCATAAAGGGCAGTCTTGTGCGGAACAAATTTGGAACCTGAAAATGATTTTACAACACAAACAGAATCTGATCATTACCTTTGTCGACTTCCAAAAGGCGTACGACTCTATAGACACGGAAACTCTCTTCAGAGTTCTAGTTGAATACAAAATAGACAACAAAACACGGGCTATCATAGAGCAAATCTTGACTAACACGACCTCCAAAATAAAGTTCTGTGGGGAACTATCAGAGCCCTTTGAAATTCGCACAGGTGACCAACAAGGCGATGGCCTCTCACCCCTCCTTTTCAATCTAGTGCTAAATAAGGTAATAAAAGAATGGGAAATATCACAACCGGGGATAAACTTAGGAAACCTACAGATTAAATGCCTGGCTTTTGCAAACGATTTGGCTGTTGTCACTAAAGGTATAAACGAAACAAAAGAAGCTATTGAAAACCTACACGAAACCGCTTCCAAAACTGGACTACAGATCTCTTACGAAAAGACACAGTTTATGAGCACAAAGAAACTCTCATCTCTGAACACAAAGTACGGCACGATTTACTAAACGGCAAACTTCAAATACCTCGGTGAAACCCCACAAATGAGCGGACATAACAGAGACTCAAACGAAGAAAGAAAAACTAAACTGGACAAGAAAAACAAAGTAGTGTGGAATCATTATACGGTTCTAGGCGCTCAGTCCGGAACCGCGCGACTGCTACGGTCGCAGGTTCGAATCCTGCCTCAGGCATGGATGTGTGTGATGTCCTTAGGTTAGTTAGGTTTAAGTAGTTCTAAGTTCTAGGGGACTGATGACCACAGATGCTAAGTCCCATAGTGCTCAGAGCCATTTGAACCATTTGAATCATTATAACAAGAAGTCTATCTCACAAAAACCCGAATTACGCCACTACGACAGGGTGGTTCTCCCCGAAGCACTGTATGCAGCAGAGACCACACTAATTCTAGGACATACACGTATCAGACAACTAGAAAAAGTAGAACGGAAAATACTTGGGAAAATATCTGACGCAACTAACAACAATGGGATATGGATCAAGAAACCTACAGAGGAACTCTACAAATATACGGAGACAAGCACAGAAAAGATTAGAAAACGCTGACTACAATTCTATGGACACCCATACAGAATACCATCACACAGACTGACCAAACAGATCTTTGACTGGGTAACCGCTAGAAACAACAAATGGGTGGCAGAGGTAAAAAACGACCTGAACCAACTCAACATCACACCAGACACAATAAACGACAGAATAAAATTCAGAAACATCATTAAGAAAAGTAAACTACATGAGGTACACTGTGACAAACGAACAGACGTAAAATGGACAGAAGAACGCAAACAAGATGACAGCCGGAGGATGAAAGAAATATGGGCAACCAAAAAGGCAAGATGAAGCCGAAGCCACGAAGCCGACAAGAAGCATGGACAGAGGACCGGAAACAGAAACACAGTGAGCGAATGAGGGAAGTTTTGGCAGCAAGGAAGGCATCAGAAGGACTTGGCCATGTAGTTTAGTCTAACTGCGCTCTTTAAGGGCAAAACACCATATATATATATCACTGATTGTTAGGCATGAGGGGGAGTTTTAAATTTCCCATTAACAAAACTGGGCTATTTCAGCATCTTAGATTTTTTGACCTGCTGTTTCATTTCTAATACTTTCCTGTGATTGGATTCGGATAGAGGGGTGCAAATGGGGAGAGAGAGTCTTTAATTTTCCTTTAACACAATTGGGTTAGTACCACCATCTTGAAGTTTTGATTGGTTGGAGATACAAGGGGCGTGGCTTTGCATTGATAAGGATGATGGCATCACTGATACGAAGTAGTAAAATTATGATGATTGTAGGGCTCGTTTCAGGCTCTAGTTGCGTGGAAGTGTTCTGGAATCGGCATAGCATTACCGCTTTTAGAGATACATGAACCACCTCTTCTTCCAGTCCATCACTTGGTGGCGATATTCTACACAAGGGACCAAAGGCATAATGGGACTCCTCTCCCAACATCTATATTAACACCCTTAATGTCAGGAGACCAACAAATATGTGGAGAAGGGCTAAACAGCTATGAGAAGAAGAATAACTTGGTAATGTTAATGAAAAAATGTGTTAATATATATTAATTCTGTATTTAAGGTAGTACTAGGATCAGAAATACGACTCCTTCAACATTTATATCTGATATTCCATGGAAATGATATGGTGTAGTATATACTTCATGGGCATTGTATCGAAGTTAATTTTGTGTTAAATCTAGCAATTGAATTTAGTACTTACAAGACACATCCAATAAAAAAAGGATGTTTTGAAATTTGATAACGTGGAAATTATCTGCATCGATAGGAAGAACAAGACGTCTGTTCAGATGTGTACACGGTAATCAATAGAAAATCAAATAGGGTTAATGCAGGTGAAAATTTAATAACGAAGAATAATATGAATGCAGTGAGCTACTATTAAAAGCATAGTGTTTGTTAATTTACAATATGCTCCATTACACACTATTTGTAATGCTATATGTATGTGTTGTGTGTTTGGGAGGCGGGCGGGGGAGGGGGGGGGGGGGCACGGGGCGGGGTGTAATGCAATGTTTGCATTGTTTGATGATGAGAGAATGGAGAGAGTGAAACCCAGCGCCGGTACCTAGCCTATGCCTTGCGAATAGCACCAAGGGTGCCGCCAAGCTTAGTGTCCCCATCCGACAGACAGATCACCTTCAAGAGTGTTACAAACCGTCAGTTGACAATGCAGTGTGGAGAGGTTTTGGTATTTAAACCAGGATGCTAGCGCAAATTCTGGTGATCAGGAACCTTACGCTACCATATCTCCTCCCCTATCGGGCCAAATACCGGCAGTGAAAATTCTTCCCACCCTCAAGATTCGAAGCATCTTACCCCCCCAGGTAGAGTGCCATCTTACTGGCATGCCTTAGTAGCCTCAACCACAGAGGATTATTGAAAAATACGGTGAAAGCATTATCGTAGCCGAGATAGACACAAAGCCAACACATAGCACAGTAGTACAGGTTTATGTGTCTGCTAACATTGCAGATAATAAAAACATTGAAGGAACATCTAACGAGATAAAACAAATAATAAAAAACGTTAACTGAAATAAAAATATTGTTTCGCCGGACGCACCAGAATTCTGTAGTATGGAAATAAAGTGTAGGAAAAATAGAGGGAGATCATGGAATGGGAGAAAGTAAGGGAAGGGGAAGCTGACTGGTGGGCGAAAGGAATGAAAGAGGAAGCTTGTAAGGTGGCAGATTAATTGAAGGTCAATTTCGCACCTTACGTGAGAGTTTTTACACATTGTAACGGGAAGGGGAGTATGACACCTAACTTACTTCGGCGAAAATGAGCAGATTTTCCTATAAGTATGTAATGCAAAGGGATGACATTCAATCGACGGTATTAACACACCGATCCTATATACTGCATGTCAATGAGTAAGAGCTGAAACAAGCAGCCAGAGGAAACGTTTTGTTTGGAAGCAGGCACGAGCAGACGTGAAGGGTGCACCACGGGCAGTCCAACGGAAAGCTCTTAGGGGGCGTTGCACAGCAAGAGTAAATAAACGGGTGCTAGGCGAGCAGGAGAGCAAGTAGTGGGCCACCGGAGAGGGACGGAAAGAAGCTTTAGAAAAATGCGTTTCGGAATTTCCAAATGGATACGAACAAACCAGTGACGCAGTTGATCACGTGAAAAGCGCGGGTTATGTTCCTGCTGCAGGCATGTAACTTTTAGGCGTCTGGAGAGGGCACAAAATGTCCGATTGGCGGAAACGAACTAGAAAGGAGTGAAATGCCGAGATTTCGACGCAGTTCAACGGTAGGGCCTTTGCGATTGGCAGAGAGAATGCTCCTATTGGTTGGAAATAGCTGTGACATGGAGCACGAAAGGAGCCAGGTGGGGGACAGTTTTGCTACGAGAAAGACAAGACTGAAATTTTCGAGCACTCTCCTCAGAACTGGGTTCTAGTGCAGAATGGGACGCATAACGCTCTGTACGACAAAGAGGAGAAATTTATGTGAACACTGCGTTCTCTTTGGCTGACATTCAGCTAGATATTAGCTGTAGCGTCTTTGAGCTCCAACTGCGGAGAAACGAACCAGTCACTTAGTTAATTGTTCTTGCGAGAACTGTGAGAACATTGCAATATGCATGCTGCTCCAGCCATGCACATGCATATCGCCATATTCCAAACTAGGGATGAGTGCATGTTTTCTCCAGTCACGAGAAACATAGGAGAGTTTCTGCTGATAAAATCAGTAAAAGTTTTGATTAGCTTTCATAGGAATTTCAGAGGACGAGAGCAGCCATACAGTCGACAGCTCATCGCAGATAAGGTAAATACTGCAAGCAGAGGCGTAACTTGTTGGTTCACCAGCTTGAAACCACTGTAAACTCGAGCAACCTTGGGTAATCTTTCGCTCAGCTTGTCACAAACTAACCATCCTCCATAGACTTGATTTTCATCCTAAATAGTACCGAACTTAGAACCGGAATCGGATGATTTATCGTAATATTGGCCAACTTAATGACGTAGTAGTAAGAGTAATGTTGTAAAGAAACTTCTAGTTAAAACTTGATATTGTTGTGTTTAGAGTTATTTCACTTACTCAGGACGAGATGCGTTATCTTGACAACTGTCCTAACACTGTCACATTGCAAACTGTGTAAATTCGTGTATTTCTGTGAAAAAAATTTAAGCATTAAAAACCAATTTTTTACAGCTGAAACACCGTTGTGCTCTGTCATAGAATGAGGGTCCACTTCTTACCCCAGTCATTTATTCTACAGATGTTAACGCACTCAAAGAGTGTTTATGCTGACCTCTGACGAAAGAGAAAAGGAGTGAAGTGTCAGAAACTGACTGATAGAACTTTGCACAGATCACAATTTACTCCCTGCTAATACTTGGTTCAAAAATAGCGGAAGTCCGCTCAATAACTGGAAGAGACCTAGGCCTACCAGAAGGTTTAGGATATTGTAACACATTTCCAGGGTCAGATGTAGACTGTAGACTTGATTTATTGGTTATGAATTACAGACTGAAACCGAAGAAATTGCAGAAATGTAAGATATTAAAGAGGTGGGTCCTGGGTAGTTTGAAAGAACCAGCTGTTAAAGAAATGTTTGGAGATAAAAAGAGTCGCTGTATAAATACCAAGAGCTCAAACAGCTGGACAGCGCTAAGCACGGTGGGAACAGTTTGAAGATGAAAGGACTATATCAAAGGGCTACATGAAGGACAGAACCGAAAGAGGTCGAGCAGTGGTTAGCACACTGGACTCGCATTTGGGAGGACGGCAGTTAAAACCCGCGATCTGCAATCCTGATTCAGGTTTTCCGTGATTTCCCTAAATCGCTTCAGGCAAATGCCTAGGTGGTTCCTTTGAAAGGACACTGCCGACTTCCTTCCTCATCCTTCCCTAATCCGATGGGACCTATTACATGGCTGTTTGGTCTCTTTCACCAAATCAATCAACCAGCCAAAGGGCTTAAGTTGAAGATAACATTATGGAAAATAAAAGGGAAGCTATACCGTAATGAGAGGAAAGAAATAATAACTTAAGAAGAATTCGACCCAGCACTAGAAGACCTAAGACAAAAGAAGGCACTTGTAGGAGAGGACATCCCATAGGAGTTACAGAGATCCTTGGGAAAAGATACCATAACGAAGTTATTTCACCTAGTAAGCATGATAGACTGATGAGTCAAAATATTATGACCACTGACCATTACGAAAGCCGCCTGGATAGTCATTTGCATGCTGCTTCGTTATTCGGGGAGGCGCGATAACCTCAGTTCGAATCCGCCTAGTGGATTAACTACGAATGCTGGTGTGCTGGATACCCCTGGATGCGGTTTCCCATTTCCGCCGAGGGGAATATAGGGGTAGTTCCAACCTCCGGCCCGAGTCACACGATTCGCAAACAGTTTGAAAACGTTCACACACTTTCACTTGGGATGCAGACCCATGGGATAAAGAAATTGCATCCTGGGGGTGGGGAGAAAAAGTTGGCGACAGGAAGAGTATCCAGACACCCTCTACCACTGTCATTATCAAATCCCGACTAACAAACCAACCATGTAAAGGCATAAGATAAGGCCGGGACAAAGAACAAAGAAGAAGAGGAAGAAGGTGAGAAGACTGGCCACTGCGAGACAGAATGTTGCCTGACGATGTTGCAGTACATAGCGCAGTAAGGAAAGCGTTAGGAACGATCAAAAATTTTTTGTTTGCTGAACTTGCAACAGTGTATATGCAACGTACCGCGACTTCGATGTGGGTATACAGAGGGGTCCAAAAAATGTATCCGCTGTTTAAAAGTCCATAACTTACAAACTAACTGACGGAGTCATCTCATTTTTGGTGAAAGTGTAGCTTAAAGTCCAACTTAAACATATCACTGTAGGTGTTTGAAATGGTCACCATTAACATATACACACAAGTGATGCCTCCGAACTGCAGCACGAACTACGGACTGCAACGTGTTCAGTTGGATATTTGCATATGAATTTATGATGGATTCTCGAAGTTCATCCAATGTGCGTGGATTTTGTCGATAAACGACGTCCTTTAGTGCTCCCCACAGGTAAAAGTCCAGAGGAGTTAGGTCTAGGGAACGTGGTGGATACTCCACAGCACCTCTACGGCCCATCCATCTTCCTGGTAGATTTTAGTCGAGATACGGCCTAACACGATTTTGGTAGTGGGCTGGGGCACCATCTTGTTGAAAGTAAACTCTTCCGTCTCCATACAGGTCTCGGATGTCAGGTAAAATGGATGTCTGAAGCTTCTGAAGGTACGCCTCAACGGTAACTGTGCCGTCAAAGAAGAATGGTCCAATCAATCCCCTGTAAGACAACCCACACCACACATTTACTCCTGGCAAATTCACGGCTTTGTCTATATGGACGTTCGGATTTTCAGCGGCCCAGTAGATGCAATTGTGGTGATTTACTGTACCCCTGAGTTTGAACTGTGCCTCATCAGACCACACAATCATCTTTGCAAACTCTTCATCGTTACGCACCATGTTAGTAAAACACTCGCAGTACTCTATTCTACGATCTGGGTCGTCCTCGTTCACTGCGTGTAGCAATCGTGGGATTGCCGGAACTACAAACTATTACACTGCCAAAGATGAGTCAACTCCGTCAGTTAGTTTGCCAGTTATGGACTTTTAAACAGTGGATACTTTTTTTAGGACCCCTCTATATAAGCACCGACTTATAGGTGCGAAGGTAGCTAACGGTTACTGATAGTGTAGTTGCCCTTCTAAACAGCATTCCATACGAGAAAGCAGTTGCCTCTTTACCTGTGGTTGCTAGTACTTTAGGTACTTGGGCTATGCACGGCTCTATTTATAAAGAGTAGCTTGATGTAGCCATAGGATTGAGCCACGCATGTGTGCTGTCGTGTTCCGCAGCTAATTCGCTGCAAATAATAACCTATAGCTGTGATACTGCAGTCATATAGTCTATGCATTGTCTACAATTTCGAATTAATAAAATACACAGATATACAGAATAAAACTTAAATGAATAATTTAATAAGATGGGTTCTATTTCAACGTCTGTAATTGACATAGATGACAGAGAAATATGTTGAATATTGTTTATTCAAGAAAGGACATCTCGAATGATCGGGAAGTGGTCCTACAATATTCAGTTAAAATACAGGCGAAAAACCCTTATCAAATGAAGTAAAGTTGCGTTGAAAGTATTACGAGAATGGTAGCAAAATCCCTAAACTACTCGTAAACAGTCATCAAAGAAAGGCGACAATTAAGTCCATTTCGTAGTCACAATACATGAAATACTCACCAGCTCAAAACAGTTCAAAGTTCAACATGATGGTTCACAAATTAGCACACATGAGATGACAAGTGGAAACTAATAATCTGTGTACCCTCAGTTCCGTAATACAAGTGAAATAGCTAGAGTCTTACTCTGGAGCACTTTCAGAACGCTCGAAATATGAAGTCCCTTGAGAAGTATGGTAGTGACCGTTTGCCACCCGTAATCTATCACGTACTCCATCAAAAATCGCATGATACCATAGGCAGGTTTTCCTTCTTCCATAATGAACATCCAGATATACGGAATCGCTACTTTGAGCTCTCCACTTGTAAAGTTCCAGTCTCCACTTGACTCTCGTAGTGTTCCCTACTATCCGCTTTTCCACTGGCTGAAGGCCGTCCACACCAAAAATACATCGTCGTTAACATCTGTGAACATGATCTGAGTCAACTTGATCACTTACTGGACTAAACTAATGCATTTCCACGATATTTAAGCAAAGAAATATTATAAATGTTTGGTTACCCTCAGATCATTAACAATACTTACAAATAAAGGTTTGTTCATAAATAAATAAGGTAGTATTCTTGTGCAAGTGCACTTACATTTAAATGACAACGAATCATCGTTAAATATTGTTTAAAAAGGTATTTTTGCCTTCTTGACAGAAGAGCCTTTTGTTTCTCTTATAAGTGTTCATTAAGACATCTGACTGACCAATTTTAAATTAGCACAGTATTTAATAGCACTTGCAGTCAGCGTATAAATAAAGTTACTGGCAAAATAGCAAACTCTTTACTAAATAACTACACAAATATGACGATATGTGAGGTATTCATGCTGTATTCATTTGCTGCTTATTTTTTGTGGAAAATACGAGATTCTGACAAACATTGGTGTAATGAGGAGATATAAGAGACGTTGTAAGTCAATAAATGAAATAGATACAGATGAATGGGTTTAAGGGTTGACAACTATCACGCAATGCTATAATTTGAGATATCATTTGTTGAAATCGCAGGAAGCGTTGAGAGTTGTTAATTCAGAGGTTCATTGAGAAAATGTTTATTCAGCGTGGAAGATATTTATACTATTGATGTGTCACTGGATGCACCTCATTTTTCTGAGATTGCAAATGTATTCAGATTTGCTTTACTACTTGAGAGTAAATTATTATAGATTTTTAAAGAGCAGTAAGAAGTCGTCTCTCAGCTGGTATAGTACTCCGTCATGTTTGGTGCATCTCCTGCAAAAAGGCCATGCGAATAACATCCGTTCAAATTCCCAGCTTTGAGATTTACCCGTTTCCTGCGACGCTGCTCGTTTCTGTACCTGGACTTTCCCGTAGCGGTCGCCTAGCCGGACCCGCAGCGGCGATCCCTGTTACCGTTCACCCGTACAACTTCGCCTCCCCTCATAACACTACTGGGCGGCCGATTAGCTCGCCTACATACGCGTAACGTTACATATACAAGGAATTTGTGTGGCATTCGTGTCTTTCCGACTTGCGGTGGTAAATGCGGAAAGGAGGCGAAGGAGGGTGAAACTATGGCGAGATTGTTGCCAAATGCTTCAGTTCTTTGTTTGGCAGCAGAAAGAAAAACACCGTTTGATATCCATCGGACAATGAATAATGTGTATAGATCAGCATGTGTGTTGAAAAGCATCGTTGTGGAATCGTGTGCGACAAGGGGTGCTGCTGCTTCATGAAAATGCACGTCCCAATATCTCAAATGTCGTAACGAAGTTACACCAACTCAAGTGTGAATCAGTCGAGAAACCGTCCAATTCTCCTGACATCTCCCCATGTGACTGTCACGCTTTCGGTCCCTTGAAGAAGACCCTGAAGGGTCGACGGTTCCTATCGGACAAAGATTTGCAGCAAGCAGTTACGGACTTCTACATGCAGCAGGACACGGTGTTTTACCAAACGGGTATCTTCAACCTGTGGGATCATTGTCTCAATGGTCACGACAATTTTCGTGACTGGCGTACCGATTATGGACTGTACGGCCTTCGAACTGAAACTTTTTGATCGCAGCTTATACGTAAATGGAGAAGAGAGGAATAGGGAACCATTCTGGCAACAATATGGAGAAATCCACTGATAGAAACGACTTTGACAAAAGGCAGAGTATTATGGGCCGGCGCTTGGGAACAAACATTTCAGAAAGGGTAGAGCTCGTAGGCTGTTCGCGTGCTACTTCGTGATAATCTATGGAAAGTGAGTGAATGACGGTGAAATCACCAGCAGGTGACAAGGTGGTGGAAGTTCAGAACGTGGAGGTTGTAGGCTTGCCCGCTCTGTGAAGCAGGATTGGCGGCATTCTGTGGCGGATCTGACGACAGAGTACAACGTTGGTGCAGGCACAAATGTTTCGGAGCAAATTGTTAGCGTTCAAGCCGAGCATTAGTACGGACTACCTACATCCCCTCATGCTTGATGTTTCCCCTGATGGCGATGGCATCTTCGAGTAGGATAACTGCCCGTGTAACTTGACCAGAATCGTGCTACAGTGATTTTAGGAGAGTGAAAATAAACTCACGTTGATGTCAGGGCCACGTAATTCGCCTGATGTGAACTTGTTGGATGTCATCAGGCACCATCTCCGCGCCCAAAAACCATCGGCACGCAATTTACGACAGTTGCTGACACGTACCTCCGGAAACATTACAAGGACGTGTCGAATCCACGCACAATCGATGCTTCATTGCGTTCCAGAGATGTGCGAATACGATATAAAGCAGTTGCTCATGATGTTTTTGGCTCATCAGTGAATGTAGAACAAGAGAAATACCCTCTAACTACAAGAAGAAAGTAATAATTCCAACTCCAAAGTAAGCAGATGCTGACAGATATGAATATTATCGAGCCATCTGTTTAATAAGTCATGTTTGCGAAATGCTGACGCGAATTATTAACAGAAAAATGGAGAAACTCGTAGAAGCCAACTAAGGGAAGATCAGGCTGGTTTCGGGAGAATTTTAGGACGTGTTTTAGATAAAAGATAAAGAAACGGCAAATCCTCATTTAAAGTATTTATAGATTTAGAGAAAACGCTTGACGACATCAACTGGAATGACATCTTTGAAACAACGAAGGTAGCAGGGATAAAATATAGACAGCGAAAGGTTAGCTACAGAGTCACTAGATAACCGGATGGCAGTTATAGACATCGAAGGACATGAAAGGGAAGTAGCAGCTGAGAAAGCGAAACGGGATCCTAGCCTAGCCTCAATGTATTTCAATCTGAACATCGAGCAAGCAGTGAAGGGAACCCAGGCGAAATTTAGGGAAGAAATTAAAATTCAGAGAGAAGAAATAAAGTCTTTGAGATTTTCCTGTAAAACTCTAATCATATTAGAAACGGAAAAGACCTTGGAAGATCAACTCAACGGAGCTGATAGTATCTTGAAAAGAGATTATAAGATGACTGTCGACAAAAGTAAAACAAGAGTAATGAAAAGTAATCTAATCACATGAAGCGATGCTGAAGCAACTGGATTAGGAAACGAAACGTTAAAGGCATGAGGGTCAATCGAAAGAAAACGAGACAGATGGAAAAAGTAAGCAAAGTGTTCAGTATTTCAAAAGTAATCGACATAACAGTTAATAAATTTATCCTACTAAGAGACAAGACGGTCAATGCCTTTACATAAAAATGGTTGCGGTTACCTATGGAGCCACGATTGTACCCAGGCATTCACCTCTTCAAAGCAAATCGACAGGTACGAATGACTTTCTTCAGGGGTCCAAAATATGGAGAGAGTGGGACTGTACGAAGGATGTGTAAGGGCTTTCCAGGAAAACTTCTGCAACGTACTCGAAATAACCTTGGCTACATATGTCTCTCTGTCCGTCTGTTAAGAGCTCTTTTTCATAGGAACAGGGATAAGTATAAAGTTGAAATTTGTGTCAGCTACTAAGGTTTTATGGTCCCTTAGCGGTGTAAAAAATTTAAGCTTATAAGTCAATGCAATCAAAAGATAAGGCCAATTGTTGCTGTTGTGGTCTTCAGTCCTGAGACTGGTTTGATGCAGCTCTCCATGCTACTCTATCCTGTGCAAGCTTCTTCATCTCCCAGTACCTATTGCAACCTACATCCTTCTGAATCTGCTTAGTGTATTGATCTCTTGGTCTCCCTCTACGATTTTTACCCTCCACGCTGCCCTCCAATGCTAAATTTGTGATCCCTTGATGCCTCAAAACATGTCCTACCAACCGATCCCTTCTTCTAGTAAAGTTGTGCCACAAACTTCTCTTCTTCCCAATCCTATTCAATACCTCCTCATTAGTTACGTGATCTACCCACCTTATCTTCAGCATTCTTCTGTAGCACCACATTTCGAAAGCTTCTATTCTCTTCTTGTCCAAACTGGTTATCGTCCATGTTTCACTTCCATACATGGCTACACTCCATACAAATACTTTCAGAAACGACTTCCTGACACTTAAATCTATACTCGATGCTAACAAATTTCTCTTCTTCAGAAACGATTTCCTTGCCATTGCCAATCTACATTTTATATCCTCTCTACTTCGACCATCATCAGTTATTTTACTCCCTAAATAGCAAAACTCCTTTACTACTTTAAGTGTCTCATTTCCTAATCTAATCCCCTTAGCATCACCCGATTTAATTTGACTACATTCCATTATCCTTGTTTTGCTTTTGTTGATGTTCATCTTATATCCTCCTTTCAAGACACTGTCCATTCCGTTCAACTGCTCTTCCAAGTCCTTTGCTGTCTCTGACAGAGTTACAATGTCATCGGCGAACCTCAAAGTTTTTACTTCTTCTCCATGAATTTTAATACCTACTCCGAATTTTTCTTTTGTTTCCTTTACTGCTTGCTCAATATACAGATTGAATAACATCGGGGAGAGGCTACAACCCTGTCTCACTCCTTTCCCAACCACTGCTTCCCTTTCATGCCCCTCGACTCTTATAACTGCCATCTGGTTTCTGTACAAATTGTAAATAGCCTTTCGCTCCCTGTATTTTACCCCTGCCACCTTCAGAATTTGAAAGAGAGTATTCCAGTTAACGTTGTCAAAAGCTTTCTCTAAGTCTACAAATGCTAGAAACGTAGGTTTGCCTTTTCTTAATCTTTCTTCTAAGATAAGTCGTAAGGTTAGTATTGCCTCACGTGTTCCAACATTTCTACGGAATCCAAACTGATCTTCCCCGAGGTCCGCTTCTACCAGTTTTTCCATTCGTCTGTAAAGAATTCGCGTTAGTATTTTGCAGCTGTGACTTATTAAACTGCTAGTTCGGTAATTTTTACATCTGTCAACACCTGCTTTCTTTGGGATTGGAATTATTATATTCTTCTTGAAGTCTGTGGGTATTTCGCCTCTCTCATACATCTTGCGCACCAGATGGTAGAGTTTTGTCGTGACTGGCTCTCCCAAGGCCATCAGTAGTTCTAATGGAATGTTATCTACTCCCGGGGCCTTGTTTCGACTCAGGTCTTTCAGTGCTCTGTCAAACTCTTCACGCAGTATCTTATCTCCCATTTCATCTTCATCTACATCCTTTTCCATTTCCATAATATTGTCCTCAAGTATATCACCCTTGTATAAACCCTCTATATACTCCTTCCACCTTTCTGCCTTCCCTTCTTTGCTTAGAACTGGGTTGCCATTTGAGCTCTTGATATTCATACAAGTGGTTCTCTTCTCTCCAAAGGTCTCTTTAATTTTCCTGTAGGCAGTATCTATCTTACCCCTAGTGAGACAAGCCTCTACATCCTTACATTTGTCCTCTAGCCATCCCTGCTTAGCCATTTTGCACTTCCTGTCTATCTCATTTTTGAGACGTTTGTATTCCTTTTTGCCTGCTTCATTTACTGCATTTTTATATTTTCTCCTTTCATCAATTAAATTCAATATTTCTTCTGTTACCCAAGGATTTCTATTAGCCCTCGTCTTTTTACCTACTTGATCCTCTGCTGCCTTCACTACTTCATCCCTCAGAGCTACCCATTCTTCTTCTACTGTATTTCTTTCCCCCATTCCTGTCAATTGTTCCCTTCTGCTCTCCCTGAAACTCTGTACAACCTCTGGTTCTTTCAGTTTATCCAGGTCCCATCTCCTTAAATTCCCACCTTTTTGCAGTTTCTTCAGTTTCAATCTGCAGTTCATAACCAATAGATTGTGGTCAGAATCCACATCTGCCCCTGGAAATGTCTTACAATTTAAAACCTGGTTCCTAAATCTCTGTCTTACCATTATATAATCTATCTGATACCTTTTAGGATCTCCAGGATTCTTGCAGGTATACAATCTTCTTTTATGATTCTTGAACCAAGTGTTAGCTATGATTAAGTTTTGCTCTGTGCAAAATTCTACAAGGCGGCTTCCTCTTTCATTTCTTCCCCCCAATCCATATTCACCTACTATGTTTCCTTCTCTCCCTTTTCCTACTGACGAATTCCAGTCACCCATGACTATTAAATTTTCGTCTCCCTTCACTACCTGAATAATTTCTTTTATCTCGTCATACATTTCATCAATTTCTTCATCGTCTGCAGAGCTATTTGGCATATAAACTTGTACTACTGTAGTAGGCATGGGCTTTGTGTCTATCTTGGCCACAATAATGCGTTCACTATGCTGTTTGTAGTAACTAACCCGCACTTCTATTTTTTTATTCATTATTAAACTTACTCCTGCATTACCCCTATTTGATTTTGTATTTATAACCCTGTAATCACCTGACCAAAAGTCTTGTTCCTCCTGCCACCGAACTTCACTAATTCCCAGTATATCTAACTTTAACCCATCCATTTCCCTTTTTAAATTTTCTAACCTACCTGCCCGATTAAGGGATCTGACATTCCACGCTCCGATCCGTAGAATGCCAGTTTTCTTTCTCCTAATAACGACGTCCTCTTGAGTAGTCCCCGCCCGGAGATCCGAATGGGGGACTATGTTACCTCCGGAATATTTTACCCAAGAGGACGCCATCATCATTTAATCATACAGTAAAGCTGCACGTCCTTGGGAAAAATTACGGCTGTAGTTTCCCCTTGCTTTCAGCCGTTCGCAGTACCAGCACAGCAAGACTGTTTTGGTTAATGTTACAAGGCCAGATCGGTCAATCATCCAGACTGTTGCCCCTGCAACTACTGAAAAGGCTGCTGCCCCTCTTCAGGAACCACATGTTTGTCTGGCTTCTCAACAGATAACCCTCCGTTGTGGTTGCACCTACGGCACGGCCATCTGTATCGTTGAGGCACGCAAGCCTCCCCACCAACGGCAAGGTCCATGGTTCATGGGGGAAGTCACATATTTTGATACTCGAAAACTTAGTCATCAAAACCTGCAGATGAACCCTCTATTTGCATATCGGGCGTGATGCTCCAGTGGTAGTTCGTTTGCAGTGCCGGACAAGTAGGACGTTGTTTACTTCCATTCCGTCACAGCTTTACAAGTATTGGAAGTTTGATATTTATATGAGGTTGGTTGGTTGGTTTTGGGGAACGAGACCAAACAGCGAGGTCATCGGTCTCATCGGATTAGGGAAGGACGGGGAAGGAAGTCGGCCGTGCCCTTTGAAAGGAACCATCCCGGCATTTGCCTGGAGCGATTTTAGGGAAATCACGGAAAACCTAAATCAGGATGGCCGGACGCGGGATTGAACCGTCGTCCTCCCGAATGCGAGTCCAGTGTCTAACCACTGCGCCACCTCACTCGGTTTTATGTGAGGTTTTGTGCTTTTTGAATATATACCCTAAATTCGAATTGGTCTTTGTGTTCGTTTAAGTGTGGTTTTGGTAGCGGCGTTGTCCGCTTCTTTTGTTTGAATGGCGTCCAGGTCTATTCCACGTGAAGGTATAGTGAGTTTTTCTTTTGATAAGTCGATCTATCATGTGCAGTATCCAGTTCTCTGGAAATCCACGATTGTTTGGTACATACTGCTAGTTTGACTTCGTATAAGGTACACACAGTGTATTTTGACACTGAAATTTATGTTTCCTTTGTTAAGTTTGTGAATCACTTACAAGTAGAAAAATTACTACTTAAACATGATTCCCAGGTTCCCTTCCGTCAGAGAGATGATTCAGTTAGTACAGTCCTTCTTACGAGCGCTGACGATGAATGCACGAATGTTCATATATTCAACCTGCCTTCCGAGGTAGATAACGTTTAACTTAAAAACGTTTTGCTTAAGTATGGTGAGGTTCAAAATATTCGCCTTGAACGATGATTCACCCAGCACAGACTTCAGTTCGTTCCGTAGAAATGTAGGTGAAACAATATCCCGTTTCATTCATAAGTATGTGGTTACCGTAAACACGTTACACACAGCATTTAACGAGATTGGTCATTTTCGTAGTGAGAAAGCCTTTTGTTTTGCCATCTTCTTTTGAACAGTGGGGTAGGACCTCGTTCCCAATAGAAATGAGTCAGGGGCTGCGCAATCTTCTGCTAACGGCGCCCACTGGGCGGATTTGAATTTCGCTGCGGCTGATTTTCCGCCGTTACGGCCGAAGACGGGTTCTGATTTGACTGCCCGTCGCACAGATGCTCAAGTGATCCAAAATAAGAGGTTTCGTACGAAGATAGCGTCTGCTGATGTCGATCCCACAGTCCTGCCACCCTCCCTCCCCTAACCCCAACCCCGAATCTCGTGCATCTGCCGATTGTGTTTATGGTAGAGATGGTGTCAGGGCTATTGATACGAGAGTTCAGATGGAAGGTTCTGGTGCTTCTTCTGTTTGCGCGGTTGTTTCCCCTGAATTTCTCCAGAGGTCGGAATACTCCGTTTCGATTCCCCTGTCGCCTGTTCCGTTCGTTTTCCCTTTTGGGTCACAGAACCGTCGTGTCCCCTTGTCTAGTACTCCCAACGGCGGCTATATTTCCTTGCTCTTAGGGAAGCCGGATTAAGGGCTTCACATGATTTGTCTCCCGTGACGCTCGGTCTGCCGTCTGATTGTCATGTTGACGGTTCCTCCTGTGCAGACAGCTTTTGATTCAGGGCCAGCAGTGATCGACTTGTATGCTGTGAACGATCCGCTCTTATCGCCGGCGGCGGAGGATAGCTAGACACGGGGCTGGCGTAAATAACGAATTCAGCCGGATCGTGCTGTTGCAAAGAAAAAAAAACAGAAGTATAAAATTTTAGCAGGACGCGGCACCACTCCCCCTCCCTCAGATTCGCCGATGGATGTGACGAAGGATTGTGACGGACGAGGGATGGAATTGGTTTTTTTTGGCCGTTTTCACCTGTTCTTATTCGAATTTATGGCTCAAGCTTACACCTTTATTACCCTAAATGTTAGTAGAACTGAATGAAATTTACGTTTTGCTTCGTTGCTTCCGTTTATTTACAGTATGATTCTGGTATGGGATTAAATTGTCGTCTTTTTGACCTCACTTTGGTTGTTTTATATACACCTTGTTGTTCGAGTCACACAATGGCGCATACACGAGTTTAGAAAGAGGAAGTTGTCTGTGTTTTGCTCAAGCGTCCTCCATTACCCATGTTAGGTGGAGGTTTTAATTTTGCTTTACGTAATAGAGGTCAGTTCCCACATCATAACTACTGAAATTTGCAGGCAGATTAAAACTGTGTGCCGGACCGAGATTCAAACTCGAAACCATTGTCTGTTGCGGGCAAGTGCTCTACCAACTGAGCTATCCAAGCACGACTCACACCCCGTCCTCACAGCTCTAATTCCGCCAGTACCTCGTCTCCTACCTTCCAAACTTCTCAGAAGCTGTCCTGCGAACCTTACAGAACTAGCACTCCTGGAAGAATGGTTATATCCTTCTAGGTCTGCAAGGTTCGCAGAAGAGGTTCTGTGAAGTTTAGAAGGTAGGAAACGAGGTACTGGCAGAATTTCAACTGTGAGAATGGGTACTGAGTCGTACTTGGATAGCTCAGACGATAGAGCACTTGTCAGCGAGACGTGTGGGAGCAGAAATATCTCACCTTGGTTAGATACTGCCGTCTCTTGTAGCCGAATGGACAGGTTTTATCCATCTGTTTCGTGATAGGATTCTTTCGGTTGACGTTATTCGCGCCTGATGACCTTTCCTTCGTGGACGACTACAGTTATACAGAATTTTTTGAAAGAAATTTCCGCCCTTTGAGCGTTAATTGTTCATTTATTGTACATAGTAATGATTACGGCTTTGTAGCCATTCTCAAATGCACGTTGAAATGTTAAAATGTATCTGTCACACTCAGGTCAGATATATTTTAACATTTCAACATGCTCTTGAGAATGACTACAACGCTGAATGAAATCTTGATTGTGCGCAATAAATTAAAATCAACAGTCAAATAGCGGAAATTCCTTTCAAAAAATTATCCGCATCTCCTCTCTGACCACTGTTGTGGCGCTTCCTGTAAACCTTGCATGGAAACATACGATACTGTTTCGAGAACAGTGGATGCTTAATATCTCTCACCGCACGGATTGCGCGCTTGACAACGTGGTTGGCGCCGTGGGGAAGCGTTGCTTCTGCTCCGCTGTGCGTTATTCTTCGCTGTTGAATTGGTGGACAGATTTAGCGAAGTCTAAGCTCTGTCTGTCCTTTGTACGAGGCCTGTTCAGAAAGTAAGCTCCGATTGATTGCGAAATTGAAACCACAGTGAACATCAGAAATGTTTTACTTGTAACAATTAGCTACACCTTTCAGCTACTTCTCTACGTAGTCGCCGTTCTGACTTAGACTTTTGTCATAGCGTTGTACCAACTTTTCAATAGCCTCATCATAGAAGGCAGCCGCCAGTGCTTTCCGCCAATTCTCCACGCTGGCCTACACCTCGTTGTCTGTGTCAAAATGTTGTCTTCAAAGACAGCGGTTCATGTGACCAGAGATGAAACTCAGGGGGAGACAATTGCGGGCTGTATTGTGGGTAATCTAACATTTCCATTTGAAAACGATGCAGGAGCATCTTCATTGCCCCTGCAGAATGCGGCTGAGAATTGTCGTGAAGACGAAACAGCACGACAGTTATGTAATGTTAGCTGCATAGCTTCAGGCGAAATTTCTCACCAGGCCCTCGTACTTGGCGGCAGACACTATTTTCTAGACATCTTTACGCACTCACTGCGAGCTCAGAAATGAGAAGAGCGACGTGATGCTAACTGGGGTTATACTAGAGACACTACCCAACACATCTGTGCAAAGCTTTATCGGATTTTCATAGTCGTTTCCATTTCGCGATCGATCGGAGCTTACTTTCTGAACGCCCCTCGTATTATACTGTGCTGTTGGAGCGAGGGACTCTAGGAAAACTTACGATTTTTGTTACTCTATTTTGCGTGAACTCTATGAACAAGCGGGTAATGCCCTTCTAGGGATCCAAGACATTCGGCGAATTAAAACAAAACTGCTGCAGCTCGAGCAGCATTAGATGGAGGGTTTACAGGTCAAATTTAAACCTCGGTTGCTTGTTGAAAGGAAAATGACATAGTATCAGCTGCTTCGGCGTCAGTCGCGACATCGTCGCTCCCTATTTACATCTCTCACAGTTGCCGAAGGCCTCCAGCTGACTGCGTAAGGTAAAATTGTTTGCGCTCTCCGGCACTACCACGTGCAGCTATATGCAGTGGATGACAATGTGAAACCATTTCCCGATGATTCTTATGGACCCCTAAGTGGGAGGATGACGCCTGCTCAGAACGTTGCATTTTTGGCCGCCTTTCAGACGGATGAGATGCTTGCTCTTACTGATGTTTCTCTCTCACCTGGACCGGATGGTCTTCTCAGGGAATTCTATGTCCGCTTTTGGCCCCTCTTGGGTGCGACGTTTACGGTGGTATACAAAGAAGTTACGTGCCTGCAAGTTTCAATGTGAGTAAAATGGTATTAATACCGAAACAGTCTGGCCGTGTCACTGTTCATTCTTTTCGTCTTCTCACTTTGCTTGATTTTGACCGTAAAGCTGTTGCGAGAGCAATCAACAGCAGGTTACTTTCTGTACTAGCGAACGTGATTGGGGAGCATCAGAGTCCCCTTCCTGGTCTCTTGATTTTGACTCCAATGGCGGAGTACCGAGATGTGATTTCAGTTGCTGCAGTGACTTCTGTTAACTGTGCCCTTGCTTTTCTGGGTTTTAGCAACGCATTTGACCATGTTTCTCATAGTTACTTGTCTCGTGTGTTGGAGATAATCGGTTTTAATCCCGAAGCTTTTGTAGTTCTTTTCCACATGTCTTATGACATCGTGGATTGAATGGTCAGCTGACGCCGCCGATTGCGATTAGTCGGGGTGTGCCTCAGGGCAGCCCGCTTCCAGTGTCCTCATCTGTTCTGTTTCTGGAGCCACTGCTTCGCAGACTCTCACTTCAGTTATGAGGAATAACCCTTTCTGGTGAGATCCTCACCGTTTTGGCGTATGCCGTCGATGTGGTCAATTCTTCTCCACCATAGTGAGAACATTCCCTCGTTAAAAGCAAAGTTAGATGGTTATTGTAGAGTCTATGGTGCACGGCTGAATGAGGGCAAAAGCAAAATTCTTACATTTCGAGTCTTTGATGATGTTACTGTGCATTGGGGCTATTGCTGTAGACTGGCATACGTCACTGGGGGTCACAGTCGATTGTTGCCATCTTAAAATGGCGACATTTAACTGGAAAACTATAACTGATAAATTCCATGGGGCAGTAATGGAACACGAGTACGTTGTGTAAGGCATTTTACATTGCGCAATTGTGTTACAACCCCGTGAGCCCAGGGGCTACAATATGTCAGAAGGACAGAGAGGTGTGGTTTGGAAGAGAGGGGATACTGACGCCGAAGCGTGCACAGAAACACCGGCAAGTGTTTCATTGATTGCAACGAAAGTACACAGCCGGCCTTCCACTGATTCAGGTGATGGTGCCGCGCGGCGTGCGTGCGTGAATCAGCACCAATGTCAATGGCGGAATCTGCTGCATCGGCGTCTGGTTGCGCAGCCCTGCAGACGTAGTGGTCCTAATCACACCACGAGTACGTGGCCGCCGCGTGTGTTGGCTGCACTGGCAGCCCGGGACACGGCTGACTGCTCCCTCAAGTGTAGAGTGCCAAAGGGAAGCAGCCGTCCGCCGTCAGCGTAGTGAGCCTTAGCAGCTCTGGCCGTAAGCCGAGGGCAGCTCGGTCAATGCAGCAGCCGGCGCCACCCATACGGACGGCAGCTTGCTGTTCGCCGGACCATGTCACCCAGAGAGTGGAGGTCAGCAGCCCTCTCGCTCTTCGCACCGGTGCAACCCCAAGGTGTGGCCAACCCCGCCACAGCTATGGCGTGACCGTGCAGCGGAGGTTGGTGGTAGTTTCAGCAGGCCGGTTGGCCGCCGATATCCGTCACTAGAGGTCATCGTGGTTGGCCTGCAACTCAATAATTCGTCATTCTCTCCCTTTCTGAATGCGGGCAGAATGGCGACACGTCTGCCTGATTTGCACCTCCGGGCTCGCTTATTTATACATTTTGTTTTCCCGTCACCTACGACGTAGTTCCTCTGGAGGGGCCAAGTGGAATGCTCTTTAATACTGTAATTACAACGCCAGCTTTCCTTATCTCCCTTCGGCCCCTTCACACGGGTCACTAGGCGCTGTTCTAACTGCAACGTATGGATTCTCCACAGCACGTCAGTGCCCTGTGCTGCCCTGATTACTTCACACTTGTATACAGGGTGTTACAAAAAGGTACGAACAAACTTTCAGGAAACATTCCACACACACAAATAAAGAAAAGACGTTATGTGGAATCGTGTCCGGAAACGCTTAATTTCCATGTTAGAGCTCATTTTAGTTTCGTCAGTATGTACTGTACTTCCTCGATTCACCGCCAGTTGGCCCAATTGCAGGAAGGTAATGTTGAATTCGGTGCTTGTGTTGACGTGCGACTCATTGCTCTACAGTACTAGCATCAAGCACATCAGTACGTAGCATCAACAGGTTAGTGTTCATCACGAACGTGGTTTTGCAGTCAGTGCAATGTTTACAAATGCGGAGTTGGCAGATGCCCATTTGATGTATGGATTAGCACGGGGCAATAGCCGTGGCGCGGTACGTTTGTATCGAGACAGATTTCCAGAACGAATGTGTCCCGACAGGAAGACGTTCGAAGCAATTGATCGGCGTCTTAGGGAGCACGGAGCATTCCAGCCTATGACTCGCGACATGGGAAGACCTAGAACGACGAAGACACCTGCAATGGACGAGGAAATTCTTCGTGCAGTTGAAGATAACCCTAATGTCAGCGTCAGAGAAGTTGCTGCTGTACAAGGTAACGTTGACCACGTCACTGTATGGAGAATGCTACGGGAGAACCAGTTGTTTCCGTACCATGTACAGCGTGTGCAGGCACTATCAGCAGCTGATTGGCCTCCACGGATAAACTTCTGCGAATGGTTCATCCAACAATGTGTCAATCCTCATTTCAGTGCAAATGCTCTCTTTACGGATGAGGCTTCATTCCAACGTGATCAAATTGTAAATTTTCACAATCAACATGTGTGGGCTGAAGAGAATCCGCACGCAATTGTGCAATCACGTCATCAACACAAATTTTCTGTGAACGTTTGGGCAAGCATTGTTGGTGATGTCTTGATTGGGCCACATGTTCTTCCACCTACGCTCAATGCAGCACGTTATCATGATTTCATAAGGGATACTCTACCTGTGCTGCTAGAACATGTGCCTTTACAAGTACGACACAACATGTGGTTCATGCACGATGGAGCTCCTGCCCATTTCAGTCGAAGTGTTCGTACGCTTCTCAACAACAGATTCGGTGACGGATGGATTGGTAGAGGCGGACCAATTCCATGGCCTCCACGCTCTCCTGGCCTCAACCCTCTTGACTTTAATTTATGGGGGCATTTGAAAGCTCTTGTCTACGCAACCCCGGTACCAAATGTAGAGACTGTTCGTGCAGGTATTGTGGACGGCTGTGATACAATACGTCATTCTCCAGGGCTGCATCAGCGCATCAGGGATTTCATACGACGGAGGGTGGATGTATGTATCCTCGCTAACGGAGGACATTTTGAACATTTGCTGTAACAAAGTGTTTGAAGTCACGCTGGTACGTTCTGTTGCTGTGTGTTTCCATTCCATGATTAATGTGCTTTGAAGAGAAGCAATAAAATGAGCTCTAACATGGAAAGTAACCGTTTCCGGACACATGTCCACATAACATATTTTCTTTCTTTGTGTGTGCGGAATGTTTCCTGAAAGTTTGGACGTACCTTTTTGTAACACCCAGTATAGTGCACGCTGGGCCGCGCCTTCTCGGCTGCGAGCCGTGTCGTAAACCTGTCTTGCAGAATCGTTTGATAAATATCAATATTGCCCGCGACTGCCATTCAGTGGGACGATCGGTTCCTTAACTACTACCTTCCCGCCATAGCTGCACGAAATTTGCAAGGATTCCCCAAATCCACACCTGTACTTATTCTTGATGCAGCATATGACAAGTTAGAGAATTTTACCTTGCCGTGAGCTATTTGGGTGCCGATGTAATGCAGCGGCCAATACCTACGACATGGTCTTTGACCCTCATTGGGAGGTGGTGGCTTGTCCCAATCCCATAGAAATACTGTCGCTGCGGTTCCCCTGGAAGACAGTATAGTCAAATGGCTCTAAGCGCTATGAGACTTAACATCTGAGGTCATCAGTCCCCTAGACTTAGAACTACTTAAACCATGAAACTTCCTTGTAGAGCACTTGCCCGCGAAAGGCAAAGGTCCCGAGTTCGAGTCTCGGTCCGGCACACAGTTTTAATCTGCCAGGAAGTTGGATATCAGCGCACACTCCGCTGCAGAGAGAAAATCTCATTCTGAAAACATGCCCCAGGCTGTGGGTAAGCCATGTCTCCGCAATATCCTTTCTTTCAGGAGTGCTAGTTCTGCAAGGTTCGCAGGAGAGCTTCTGCAAAGTGTGGAAGGTAGGAGACGAGGTACTGGCTGAAGTAAAGCTGTGAGGACGGGGCGTGAGTCGTGCTTGGGTAGCTCAGTTGGTAGAGCACTTGCCCGCGAAAGGCAAAGGTCCTGAGTTCGAGTCTCGGTCCGGCACACAGTTTTAATCTGCCAGGAAGTTTCATATCAGCGCACACTCTGCTGCAGAGTGAAAATCTCATTCTACTTAAACCATACCTACCAGCATTCGAACCTGCGACCATAGCAGCAGCGCGGTTCCGGACTGAAGCGCCTAGAGGCGCTCGGTCACAGCGGCCGGGAAAGACAGTATGGAACAATATTAGTCTTCCAGTTCATTCCGTGGCATTGGCGTCTTCTTGGTAGGCGGCCGCTGTGGGCGAGCGGTTCTACGCGCTTCAGTGCGGAACTGCGCTGCTGCTATGATCGCAGGTTCGAATGCTGCCTCGGGCATGGATGTGTGTGATGTCCTTAGGTTAGTTAGGTCTCAGTAATTCTAAGTTCTAGGGGACTGATGACCATAGATGTTAAGTCCCATAGTGCTCTGAACCATTTGAACCAAGAAGAAAATAGAAGCTTTTGAAATGTCGAACTACAGAAAAATGCTGAAGATCGGTAGATGGGTTAACTAATGAAGTGGTACTAAATCAAACTGAGTAGAACAGAAACTTCACTTGGCTGAAACAAGGACTCAGTAGATAGCACACTTCGTGAGGCATTAAGGATTCGTCGTTTCTGTAATGGAGAGAAAAGTGGGGTTTCAAAATTGTGTAGGGATAACGAGACTTGTCTGCATTCAGCAGGTCAAATGGATTAGGGTTGAAATAGTAATGTAGAGATGAAGACTCTTGCAAGAGATAGAGTAGTGTTGAGAGCGGAATCAAATCAGTTTTCCGACCGAAGTACAACAAACTTCATTGAGTCTGTTAAGCGATTCATTTTGGTTCCACTTAGCGCCCACTTTTGAACTTTCTTTATAACATGTACTACGTTGCAGCATGTGTTCAACCAAAACACTTTAGAAACGTCTCATTTAACCTACCTGGTATTCTCGGTCGAAACACGAGGAGTTAAGTTATAATATTTAAAAAAAAGTGGAAACGACGTTTCTTGACGTCGTACATTAATGGTTCTATGAATAATAATATAAAAACCAATAAACAATTACATTAGTGCAGAGTCTGTATTTCACAGTGTCTGTAAAGTTAGATGCAATGTCCCTTCGGACACGCATGAGTGTTGGAAGGAACAAACACTTCTGATGGTTTATAGCTGTATTAAATCAAGAAATGTATTAGCAGACTGTGAATATGGGACTTCCACAGCTATACAATTTACTGGAAACAAATTAACATTTGTGCCGGGCTGGCAATCGAGCCTGAATTTCCCATTTTGCGCAAATGGTCATCGTAATAGCTTCGGCTCTCAGAGCACGCTTAATGGGTAGATACAAAGTTCCATATGTGCCAGTGTCTGCTACCCATAGCGCTCGCACAATGATCTGATTCTAGCACGGGGAGAAACGTATTTAGTTTTCTCTTCAGGCTGCCTTCGCTTTGGTATGAAGTACTTTACTGCAGTTTCACTACTTGCATCGAACATTCTCACATTGTCAAATATACACACTGCACTAATATATTTCATACGAAAGCGAAGGCAACCTGACGAGAAAACTAAATAAGTTTCTCCCTGAGCGGGAATCACATCATTGTGCGAGAAATATAGGAAGAATACACTGGGGCATATGGAAGTTGAGTCTATCTATGAAGCGTACTTCATAGGCGAAGCGGTTCGGTGGTTAGTTCGCTTCGTGCTCCGAGCGGGAAGGTTGCTAGTTTTCAGCCGCAACACAGCGTCGCCCGCGTCTGGACAGCTTTTCCTCAATAGTGCTTGCATCTTCGTGTGTGTTACATCGTCGTTTGGCCATAGCGTCAGTTATTGTTGTTGTTGTTTTGTGTGTGTGTGTGTGTGTGTGTGTGTGCGTTCGCGCTGGTAGGGACGTAGTCCGCTCCGTAATATCGACCATGATTTCCAAGCGTGTTGTGAGAAAAGGTATTGCAAGCTTTAGTTCTGGCATATCCACGCTTTCCGTGCATCCCAGATTTTGGACATTCATAACTGCCTCGTTGATAACATTCACGTAACGTATGATCAGGTTCATACTACCTATTTTGAAGCTGATAACTATGTATTTTTCGTTAAGTTTTTGGATCCCCTACAAATACATAGGCTGCTTTTGCATCATGGCTTTCATGTTCCCTTTAAGCATCGATACGGGTCCATAAGTATGGTACTTCTTCTTAATGTGGAACTGGGTTACATAAATGTCCGAGAGTCAGTCTCCCACCACGATTTGAGGACAGTTTACTTAAGGTGGTTTTGCTTCCTTATAGTGATGTGAAGAGTGCACGACGCGAACGCTGGCCCAATCAACACCGGTTGAAATGCTTTAGCAGTATCCGTTCAGTGGAGATGGTAGTCAAACGTAACATTCCTTCTCCCCCTCTCTCCCCCCCCCCCCCCCAATCTATTGGCCTGTGGATACCGCACCGCGACGGGAATTCGTTCTGAATTCCTCATATGAACAGCGTCGCCGGCTACTGTGACCGAGCGGTTCTAGGGGCTTCAGTCTGGAACCGCGCTGCTGCTACGATCGCAGGTTCGCATTCTGCCTCGGGCATGGATGTGTGTGAAATCCTTAGGTTACTTAGATTTAAGTAGTTCTAAGTCTAGGGGATTGATGACCTCAGATGTTAAGTCCCATAGTGCTTAGAGCCATTTTTTTTAACAGCGTCGAAAATTGACGTTAGCTGATCTCGTTTCTACTACATACTGGATTCGTGCCACGTCTTCCGAGGGTGAAATGGAATAAGTGGTGGACGCGCAGGTTAGTGCTCCTGAATTTCCGCCCTCGCTGCACTGCCCTGAAATTGTTTAGCCGACTCTGTCCGTGTTACAAAACGAGAGACGTCGTACACAGACTGGCGAAGAGTCGACTGCGTCTTCTCCTCCTCCCCCCACCCCTAATGAAATAGGTTTGGTTGGTTGATTTGGAACAGGGGACCAAACAGCGAGTTTATCGGTCCCATCCGACTAGGGAAGGATGGGGAAGAAAGCTGGTAGTGCCGTTTCAAAGAAACCATCTCGGCATTTGCCTGAAGCGATTTAGGGAAATCACGGAAAACAAATAGGTTTTGTGGTTGATGTACCTTGTAGTGCTGAGTCTTGCTCTCCTGAAGGGGGCGGGGTGCGGAAACAGCTGCTGATGTTTCTATTCTCCTTGTGTTCCTCCTGTGTTTGACGTAACACTTACGGGACCACCCACTGGTGGGGCAGTCGAGAGGCCTTCGTAGGTATCAGCGATTCAACGGCAGCAATCTGAGGCGCCCCTAAACCAACCTGATCCCATGGTGTCACCCATTCAGGGGAGATCGAAACAGACAACTGTTCTTTCTCCCGTGGAGGCGATTGGTAGCCAGGAAGTCACGAATGTTTTGTTGTTTGTCTCCCTCTTGTGCGACGATCTGAATTGCAAGGATACCAATCTGCTGCAGAGTGGACCTCTGTGGCTCCTTGTTGGTCACCTTTATTCGTTAACGTTCAAGAACCGTCTACAACCACGACTGCAGGTGCCTCGTAGTTGGTATAAACAACGCTTCCAACCTGGACGCGCGGTGGCTCGTAAAGAGAAGAAAAATAAAGATTCCAGAGGCGTCGGTGCTAGCCTTTACCCTGGGCCTCTTCAGTTGATTCAGCAATGGACCCTTATACACACTGATGTCGTAATTAAGTATCTCGGCGGCTCGAATTTTGTTTCTTGTTGTTAAAGTATGCAAGATTATACACTTCTTTATTTGAATGTTAATCTAGTGGAATCTGAACTGAGGCTCGCTTCTATGCATCAGCTTATCTATGATTCCTAAATGGATGCCATATTTTTACAAGAAGTTCAATTCACTTGTATTTCTCTGCCTGGTTGTTACACTGTGTTTAATGTGGCTCACGAATGTTCCACGGGGACTGCCTTGTTTTTAGGGGGGGCATTCCCATGGAAGGGGATGAAGTTCTTGATAATGGTAGAGGAATAGGGCCGCGCGGGATTAGCCGAGCGGTCGGGGCTCTGCAGTCATGGACTGTGCGGCTGGTTCCCGCGGTGGTTCGTGTCCTCCCTCGGGCATGAGTGTGTGTGTTTTTGTCCTTAGGATAATTTAGGTTAAGTAGTGCGTAAGCTTACGGACTGATGACCTTAGCGGTTAAGTCCCATAAGATTTCACACACATTTGAACATTTTTGAGAGGAATAGGATATACTTTTCCTCACCTGGCCTCGATTATCCTTTATGCGTCACCCGGTCCCAGACGCACTTTGGAAGGAAGATCAGGTTTAACGTCCCGTCGATAGCGAGGTCAGTAGAGACGGAGCAAAAGCTCGGATTGTGTCAAGGAGATGGAAGGAAATCGGCCGTGCCCTTTCATAGAAACTATCTTGGGATTTTCCTGGAGTGATTTAGGGAAAACACAGAAAGCCTAAATCAGGGATGGCCGGGTGCGTGTTTGAACCGTCGTCCTCCCGAATGCGAGTCCAGTGTGCTAACCACTGCGCCACCTCGCTCGGTACACATTTGGGACCGTTCCCGACTTTATGAGGAAGATGCAGTTTTTTTGTTACGGAAAAGTCTACAGAGTAGTTTGATAGGTGGTGTTTTTCTTT
Source organism: Schistocerca americana (assembly GCF_021461395.2). NCBI lineage: Eukaryota > Metazoa > Arthropoda > Insecta > Orthoptera > Acrididae > Schistocerca > Schistocerca americana. The sequence goes on along the minus strand of NC_060130.1, from coordinate 374,468,809 downwards.
GTGTGTTGCGTCCTGTGGATCAGTGTTACAATTTTAATTTCTGTCGGGAATTGTAAGATTAGTTCGTTCCTTGAAACTGGAAGACGTTTGGGTCTGTAAATATCCGACTGTTGTCAGTTCTTTCTCTTTTTTCTAGTTCTAACACTAGGTTTCACAGATATATTATATCTCACTGAATGCGTGTTTGGATTATGGTTGCTGACGTCGCCCCCACCAGCTTCACGGACCACTGCTCAGAGACCGTTACTTTAAATCACGCGCGACAGTCGTTGAAATTTTATTTCTATCGCATTGGATAGTGAATGTGTTGCATTTGGAGAATCCCTTACTAGATGAGGTGACCCGGGAAGTGTGGAAGCGCAGTCTCCATTCAACTGCATGGTAGCTCATCAGATGTCATCAAATGTCGTGTTATGTTGAATTGTGTGTTAGAAACTGTAAAAATTAATCTTACTTTTTGTTTCGTTAGTTCATTTTCTACAAGACATGAGCTTATGTCATGAGCCACACTATTCGAAACAGAGCCAATGTTGCACACAAATCCTTTACTAACAAGCTAGTGTCATCAGCAGACAGAAATATTTTAGAACTACCTTTAATACTAGAGGGCATATCTTTAATATAAATAAGGAACAGGAGTGGCCCCAACACTTATCCCTGGGACACCCTCCACTGCACCATACCATACTCAGATCCCGCATCACAGCCGTTCTCAACACTGTGAATAATGACCTTTTGCTGTGTGTTGTTAAGGTAAGAGGTGAACCAATTGTGAGCTACTCCCCATATTCCATAATGGTCAAACGTCTGGAGCAATATTTGGTCATCAACACAATCAAAACGCCTTAGTTAAACCAAAAAATATGTCTACTGTTCGAAGCCATTCGTTTAATCCATCCAGTAACTCACACAAAAAAGATAATATAGCATTTTCAGGTGTTAAACGACTTCTAAATCCGAACTGTACATTTGATAGCAAATTATATTATGCTTACATACACAGCCTTTTCAATAACTTTAGTAAAAATTAATGGCATAGAAATATGATTAAAATTGTCTGCATTATCCCTTTCTCCCTTTTTATAAAGCGGCTTTACTACTGAGTACCTTAATCGTTCAGGAAACTGACTATTTTTAAAAGAAAAATTACAAATATGGCTAAGTATAGGGCTCAAGTGTGCAGCACAGTATTTTAATATTCTGCTTGGCATTCCATCATATCCATGAGAGTCTTTAGTCTTCAGTGATTTAATTATTGACTCACTCTCCCTCTTGTATGTATCACAGAGGAGTATTTCGGACATCAATCTCAGAAAGGCATTTTCCAAGAGAGTTACATGATTCCCTGTAGAAACAAAGTTTTTATTTAATTCGCCAGCAATGCTCAGAATATCATTGTTAAATACTGTACATGTATCTTACTTATCAGTAACAGAAATATTTTTACTACTAACTGACCTTATATTGTCGGCCTTGTGCTATTGACGAGACACTTCTTTCACAACTGACCATATGGTTTTAATTTTATCCTGTGAATTAGCTATTCTATTTGCATACCACACACTCTTTGCCTTCCTAATAACATTTTAAGCACCTTACAATACGGTTTGCAATGGGCTTCTGTAGCTTGATTGTGACAACTTCTAACATTTTAATGTAATGCCCGCTTTGTTCATAATATCCTCATCCCACTAGTTAGCCACCCAGGTTGCCTTTTACAGCGTTTAGAACGTTCTAATGGAAAGCAACTCTCAAAGAGCATGAGAAATGTGTTAAGGAAAGCTTTGTATTAGTCACCTATGTTATCGGCACTATAAATATCCTGCCACTCTTGTTCCTTAACACGGTTTAAATGACTCTCTGTTGCCGTTGTATTAGCTTTCCTACATAGCTTGTAATTATATGTGACATTTGTTTGAGCACAAATGCCTTTCAGTGTTAAAATTTGTGCATCATGGTCTGTAAGACCATTCACCCTGTTACTAACAGAATGCCCATCTAGGAATGAACAATCAATAGAAATATTGTCTATGGTTGTGCTACTGTTCCTCTGCACCATGGTTGGAAAAAAAACACAGTTTGCATCAGATCAAATGAGTTTCGGAGATCTACCAACATTCTTTTTCTTGCACAAACTTATACAAAATTAATACTGAAGTCATCACATATAATTAATTTTTGGTACTTCCTATAAAGTGAAGCAAGAACCCTCTCCAGCTTGTGCAGACATGCTCTGAAGTCAGAGTTATGGGACCATTAACCAACAACAATTAGAAGTTCAGTTTCACTAAATTCGACTGCCCCTGCACAACATTGAAATATCTGTTCAGCACAGTGCCGTGATACATCTACGGACTCAAGTGGAATACTGTTTTTTACGTAGATGGCCACTCCCCCACTTCGCAAGGAACTGTTTGAAAAACAGCCAGCTAATCGGTATCGTGGTAAAGGAAACCTCTGAATTGTAAAATTATTTAAGTGGTGCTCCGATATGCCAATAATGTCAGAGTCAACGTCTACAAGCAGTTCACTAACGTTATCTATAATACCTCTTATATTTTGATGAAATATGCTAATTCCTTCTCTATTTGGATACCTGGCCCGCTCTGAAGGTGATTCCTTTGTTAGAGGGACTTCCCTTAAGCAGGTACACCTATCAGCTGACTTCAGTCTAAAAGAGGTGCAGCTCTAACACCAACTACTACACGAATTTTTCCATGAGCATATTCCATGCCATCCATCAGTTGTATGCTGGGCCGCATGAAGTACCCGTTCCTATCGATATGGCATCCGATTAGCTTCTTCGGACTCTAAGTCGTAGATTTACGCACATAATGCTGCCTTTCTAGATGATTTTCATTGCGGCGATATTTATGACTTTATTGTCAGATCCCCTTCTCGTAAATTATTGGGTTGGATAGTCTGCCAAAAGAATTTTATGTGCGTTCTTGGCGTTTGTTAGGTACTGCACTTAACGTTGCTTTTCAACGAAGTTTTGAGAGGGGATGAGGGTGGTGCCAGCCTTAAAAAGGCTGGTAAAATTGTGTTAATCCCTAAAAGTTTTGATCAGGGAGAAAATTATAAATTTCTTCCAGTTACCTTATTGAATTCTGATTATAGGACAATGACGAGAGCTGTGACTAGCCAGTTGTCTTTGTTGCAGGAGAAAGTTGTTGCTGACCATCAAAATTGTATTCCTGGTTTTACTATTCTGACACCAGGAGCTGACTGTCTGGATTTCGTATCGGTGACCGCTGTTACTTCTGTTCCTTGTGCTACGGCTTCTTTGGATTTTGACAAGGCATTCGACAATGTCAGCCACGGCTTCCTGTTGCAGGTACTGACGCCCGAAAGGTCTAATATGTTTACGGGTGTCGAGGCTTCCGTGGCTGTCAATGGCTAACTGATACCTCCGATTAACATCCGTAGGGGATTTCCTCATTGAAGTCCGATTTCAGTGTTGTTTGTCCTATCACTTGAGACGCCGCTCATTTATAAGGATGGACACTCTTGAGCGAGACCATCTCGAGGCGGGCATACGCGGACGGTGTTATGGCGTTACTCCGTTCTCCTGGGAACATTACATTGCTCAAGGCTACCGTGGATGCCTTTTGCCTTATATATGGTACCCGCCATCAGCGGAGGCAAATGTCGTTTGATGAATTTATGGGACTTTAATAATGCTGTGATTTCGTGGGCAGTGGTGGTCGAACGACATAACTCTTTGAAGCCATAACTGGTCGTTCCCCAATTAAAATGCATAAGATACGAGGGGAACGTAGAAGGTACACTCCTGGAACATGAACGGCGTTCGCCTAACCTGCTTCGGGAAGTTTGGATCCTGAATACCTTCGTCTTGTGCAAAGCATATTACATTGCTCAGACCTTTCCTCTTCCCTCGATGATGGATATGAAACTAAAACAGCTCTCCAATCGTTTTTTATTGAAGCATCATATTTTTCGATTACAATACGAGGTGGTTGCGCCTGCACGTTCACTCGAGAATTTGGAACTTTCCCATATTCAAACGTGTTTCTTCAGGGCACCATGTCGACTCTCTTACATGGAATCCACACATTCACGTCTCGGTTGCTTTGCTGTCTGTGGCCGGGCATTCTTGATCCACCTGTCGATGTTCGCCGATTGAACTTATGTCCATGGATTTAATATTGCTGTCATTTACTTAGAGGCTGATATTCTACAAAGGCCACATCTCACTATCAAATTTTAGTTAATGCGTGGGGAAGGGATAGATTGTATGGCGCCTGTTGAACGAGCGTCGTCACAAATTTCTTGGAAGACGATATGGTTTTATCCTAGCCTTCATATTCTACCAATGGCGGTAGCATCCTCGTGGTATCGAGTGGTCCACCAATGAGAACTTATTTCGTACAGGACTTACTGTCACGGATCTCTGTAGTCGCTGTCCCTTCGTAGACACGCTACAACATAGTTATATCTGTCATGGTCACGAAGGGAACTGGCGCTGGCTTAAAAGACAAAGTCTCTGGATCGATCGGTTGAGACCACCTTTTTCCACTGATATTCTGTTGCCTCCAGATTCGTCCTGCTTCCCGAGGGCAAAGTTAAATATAATTGCATGGCCGTTGGGCCATTATACTCAAAACATTGTAGGTGTAGGACTTAATACGGCTCCACTCGCCTTCCTTCATATTCCATTGCATATTGGAAGTGTTTGTGCCACCCACGGTATCACGACTAATTAGCAAGTACGTTTGAACCCTGCATTTCGTCGCCAGTGTGTCAGTTGAGTTAGCTGGTGCTTGTGGCTTTCTAGTCTTGGATTCTATTCAGGTATATTGTTTCACAGACTATTTCATTTTTATGGCCTTGTTGGTCTTGTTTAAATCAAGAAATAAAAAGGTTGTGGCCTTAGACTACCAAACCGCTGGTCCGTGTTCGAGTTTTGGTTGTCGTTTTATTACGTTCGAGTTTTAATGTGATAGTATTCTGATAGTGGAAATACCATTCCTTCCATGTTATGAAGTGGAACATCGGGAGTTGTACGACTGATAATCAAATAAGTGTGTATAATGTATTGACAATTAATTTTATCGTAATACATGACGCGCTAGATAAAAAGGCGATCAAGGGGGGAGAAAGTGGTTAAGGAAACAGCTTGAAAAAAAAAAAAAAAAAAAAAAAAAGTTCAAATGTGTGTGAAATCTTATAGGACTTAACTGCTAAGGTCATCAGTCCCTAAGCTTACACACTACTTAACCTAAATTATCCTAAGGACAAACACACACACCCATGCCCGAGGGAGGACTCGAACCTCCGCCGGGACCAGCCACACAGTACATGACTGCAGCGCCTGAGACCGCTCGGCTAATCCCGCGCGGCTAGCTTGCATAAAGCGTGAAATCAATGTTCGAGTCCTAGTACGGCAAAAATTTTCATTTGTTTCCAGTAAATTGTATAGCTGAGGTGGTCCTGTATTAGCAATTTGCGAATACAATTCCCAATAAGTCATTTACTGGTTGCTGTTTTCTGTACATTTCTGGAATAAACTTTCCGTTCTTATTACAATGAATTTTCTTAAGGCTAAACAACTTCTCTGTTTCAATTTGCTACCAACTGCAGGAAGTATGAATATCGAAAAAGCAATTCACTGTTTGCTGTTTTCCGTACAGTTCTGGAATAAATTCTCAATTTTTATTACAATGAATTTCCTTTAGGCTAACCAACTACTCTGTTTCAGTTTGCCGCCAAGTGCAGAAAGTATTTATTATGAGGGCAGTCAAATGAGAACCACAATGGGACCATGGAAGGTTCCATTCAAAAGTAATCACCACACGGGTTAAGACATCTGTCCCACTGGCTTACGTGACGATCAATTCCAGTTTCGTAAAACGCGAGCAGCCGCCGACGGATCCACAACCTCACCCTTTCTTGTACTTCCTCGTCTGACTGAAACGAACCTCCACGCAAGTCTTTCTTTAGGTCACCAAAGATGTGAACAGCACACGATGAAAGATAGGGCTGTACGATGATGTGGCAGTGTTTCCCAACGAAATCACTGAAAGGTATCCTTCTTCCAATCAGCAATGTGGAAGCGGGCGTTGTCGTGCAACAGGATGATTCTCTCCACAGCATTCCTGGGAGTTTCAGCTTGATGACGCCCCGTAGATTCTTCCAAGATTCTTCATAGCGCTGCGCATTGATTACGATTCCACATTCGAGGAACTCGACGAACAGAGGCACCCCGTAGTCAGAGAGAAGGTCATCATGATCTTACCGGAACCTATGCGAACAGCTTTGGATTCTTTCGGCAGGAAAGAGGAGGAGGAGATTATTGTTTAACGTGTCGTCGACAACGAGGTCACAAGAGACGGGGCACAACCTCGAATTAGGGAAGGATGGGAAACGAAAGCGGCCGTGCCCTTTCGAAGGAACCATCCCGGCATTTACCTTGCTGGTTTTTCCGTTTGTCCTCGATCTCGGAATGGTGGCACCACGTTTCGTTCCCAGTGACGATATGTGACGGGAACGCATGCTCTTCATCGTGGTACAGCAGAAGATGACTTGGACGTGACGCAATTCTATCCATATTTTGTCCCACCATCAGGTGATGCGGGACCCACGGCGCACAAATTTTGTGGTAATGGAAGAGGTCTTTGATGATGGTATGCACGAGGCGACGACTAATGCAAACCTGAACACAAATACCACCCACCGATATTCGTCAGTATTTCCGGATAAGGGCATCAACAAGCCCGATTACCTCAGGGATAATGGTTCGACGGGATTTGCGCCCTTCCCGGAATGTCGTCTGCCACTCGTGCTCACATGCCAGAGACATGCAGTGTTCACCGCACACAGCGGACATTCGACGATGAATTTCACATACTACAGCACCCCCTGTCACGAGAAAACAAACCACACTTGTCTTGCTTGCCTCCAAGTCAACAACTCTGCCGGCCGGGCTGGCCGAGCGGTTCCTGGCGCTACAGTCTGGAACCGCGCGACCCCTACGGTCGCAGGTTCGAATCCTGCCTCGGGCATGGATGTGTGTGATGTCCTTAGGTTAGTTAGGTTTAAGTAGTTCTAAGTTCTAGGGGACTGATGACCTCAGCTGTTAGGTCCCACACTGCTCAGAGCCATTTGAACCATTTCAGCAACTCTACGAACACAGTACACCAGTCCGTTAACAACCAAATTCATAACCCCAAAGCTGCGTGCACCTTTGATGTGGCGCTATGCCGTTACACTAACACAGTGGTGACAGTATTGAAACGTAACAATACTGCGGCCATCTGTCGCGTGGACTGTGTTTTATGGCAGGTGTTGGGTTTTCATTTAACTGCCGCTTATACATTTGTACCACATTTTCTGGCTTCTGGAAAGTTCTCGGTAGTATACTGCCTGGCAAAAAAAGTGAAGCACCCAGCGCATATAGTCGATGTCAATATAACTACATCACAAACGCACCAAACACGGTTATCCAAATAATTACAGTTGCAAATCTCTCTGACAGCCAGAACAGCCAGTAGAGTGCGTTAGTGTTGTCGTGTTTAGTGTTGTGACCAGGAATGGTAGAGTGTATAACGGATGTAAACATCGCCTGATGTGAGTGACCACTGTGGAAGACACAGATGCCACGTATTTGTGAGCTACAGCGTTATCAGCAACTGACAGAGTTTGAAAGTGGCATCGTTGTGGGTTGATATTTGGCTCGCTAGTCGAATCGAGGAATATCTAGATCTATGGGGCATTCGGATATGGCAGTAGCCCGGTGTTGGAATATACACTGAAGAGCCAAAGAAACTTGTACACCTGCCTAATATCGTGTATGTCCCCCGCGAGCACGCAGACGTGCCGCAACATGACGTGGCATGGGCTCGACTAATGTCTGAAGTAGTGCTGGAGGGAATTGACACCATGAATCCTGCAGGGCTGTCCATAAATCCGTAAGAGTACGAGGGGGCGGTGACCTCTTCTGAACAGCTCTTTGCAAGGAATCCCAGATATGCTCAATGATATTCGTATCTGGGGAATTTGGTGGTCAGCGGAAGTGTTTAAAATCAGAAGAGTGTTAATGGATGCACTCTGTAGGCTTTCAGACGGGATGTTACGTCAGAACCGTATCTAGACATATCAGGAGTCCCGTATCACTCCAACTGCACACGCCTCACACTATTAGATAGCCTCCAACGGCTTGAATAGTCCCCTGCTAACATACAGGGTCCATGTATTCATGAGGTTGTCTCCATACTCGTACACGTCCATCCTCTCGATACAATCTGAAACGAGACTCGTCCGACCAGGTAACAAATTTCCAGTCATCAACAGTACAAGGTTGGTGTTGATGGGTCCACGCGCGGTGTAAAGCTCTGTGTCGTGCAGTCATCAAAGGTACACGAGTGGGGCTTCGGCTGCAAAAGCCCATATCGATAATGTTTCGTTGAATGTTTCGCACGCTGACATTTGTAGATGGGCCGGGATTAAAATCTGCAGCAATGTGCGGAAGGACTGCACTTCTGTCACGTTGAACGATTGTCTTCAGTCGTCGTTGGTCCCGTTCTTGCAGGATCTTTTTCCGGCCGCAGCGATATCGGAGGTTTGATGTTTTACCGGATTCCTGATATTCACGGTACACTCGTGAAATGGTCGTACGGGAATATCCCTACTTCATAGCTACTTCGGAGATGCTGTGTCCCATCGCTCGTGCGCCGACAATAACACCACGTTCAAACGCACTTCAATCTTGGTAACCTGTCACTGTAGCAGCAGTAACTGATCTAACAACTGCACCAGACACCTGTTGTCTTATATAGGCGTTGTCGACCGCATCGCCGTATTCTGGCTGTTTACGTATCTCCGTTGAAGAGGCATGCCTATACCAGTTTCTTTGTCGCTTCAGTGTATAAATGAAGAAGAAGCGTCAAAGAGCTTCCCATAGTACTTATGATACAGAATAACCTATGTTACCACTTCCACCGAAATATAAACTTCATATTATTCACTGAAATACAATATTAAGTACGTATCGTCAAATTCGCTAAAAATGCATTTTTTGTAACATTGTTAATTCCAAAAATAATGGTAAGTGATATAGATTTTTTGTCGTTACATCTAGATTCAGCGCACTAAACACCACAAAAGTAATCCACTTTAATTAAATCAGTTTTTTGAACGTTGGTGTGCGTAATCAGCAATACATGCATTATAATCCTGACGGCGAACAGACAATCTGTTAAAATTGTTGTTCGGAAATAAAGCTTCATAAAAGTTGTTGTATTTCTCAGGTCCAAGCTGCTGTCTGCTTCATTATACATCATGTAGGAAGTTCCGGTGATGGAATAGCAACGTTCTAGGATCTCCCACGTGGCGGAAGGGCCTCCGACAATCCTACCCGAGGTACGCTAGTCTTCCATGGCCTGAAAAGAGTAGTTAGGCAAGTGAACGGTGTTAAATTGCAGCAGATTTATGGCCAAAGCACGTTCAGTCAAGGACAGAGCACCTCTTAATCTCCGAGTCTGGAACCAACACGACCATTTCGCGTACCGATCATACAGCAGGGACTTCATGTCAATAACAATTTCATACTTAATACATTTATTATATCCATATTACATCATTTATTCGGTAGTATAACATACACCCCCCCCCCCCCAGCATTACTATAATATTCGATACCCGGAATTTGTAGCCGGGTATGGGTACTTTCTGTTACACAAAGAATAAAAATCATGCCACCATGGCACCTTTTCCTGTTATGTAATTGTACTATATAATACTGTTGTTGTTGTGGTCTTCAGTCCTGAGACTGGTTTGATGCAGCTCTCCATGCTACTCTATCCTGTGCAAGCTTCTTCATCTCCCAGTACCTACTGCAACCTACATCCTTCTGAATCTGCTTAGTGTATTCATCTCTTGGTCTCCCTCTACGATTTTTACCCTCCACGCTGCCCTCCAATGCTAAATTTGTGATCCCTTGATGCCTCAAAACATGTCCTACCAACCGATCCCTTCTTCTAGTCAAGTTGTGCCACAAACTTCTCTTCTCCCCAATCCTATTCAATACCTCCTCATTAGTTACGTGATCTACCCACCTTATCTTCAGCATTCTTCTATATAATACTATGAATCATATTTAAACAAAATTTATGAATAATTAAACAACATGTAAATATGTAACGTAATAATCACTATGAATCATCAACATTTACTCAGAACTATAATAATCAGTATGTAATTAATTTTATTAGAAGTAGTTATAAATGTTAGCATCGTTATTACTTTCGTTAATTAACTGCAATATATCTCGAAAGTTCAGTTTGGAAAACGTTATTGTAAATAGATCAAATGGCAAGAACCAAATTTAAATTCACGTAATTTCAAGTGCTATGTAATTTCAAACCCAAATTTGTAAACCAAAATTAATGCCATTACTAAAATAATTAATTGATCATTATTAGCACATGTAATTAACTCCATTATCTACGTTTGGATGCATATTTCAGAGTTATGATCCAAAAGAGGTTAAACAACTTTTGTATATATTACGTAAATGTTACCAATATTTCCCGATCGATAATCCATTTGTATTTATTAAATTAATGAAACGCATTATTGTAAAAATTTCATATTTAATTTTCAATCTTAAGTTGTACAATTTCTAACCTAAAACTCATCTGTAATGAACTGATATTTTATGCTGCAAGTAATCTGATTGTCAACCTTTCGTATATTTGTAACTTTTAATTGCAACTATTAATTTCACGATGGTGTAATAATTGAAGTAATGAATACTCATTGTTTGGAATATATATAAGCAAACGTGGCAATGCAGGGTCAGTTCGCCTAGGGGTTCACTTTGTAGTCAAGTCTTTTCGGTCAGTAAGTCAGTCTGTCAGTTGTTCAAATGGTACAAATGGCTCTGAGCACTATGGGACTCAACTTCTAAGGTCATCAGTCCCCTAGAACTTAGAACTACTTAAACCCAACTAACCTAAGGACATCACACACATCCATGCCCGAGACAGGATTCGAACCTGCGACCGTAGCGGTCGCTCGGTTCCAGACTGAAGCGCCTAGAACCGCTCGGCCACCCCGGTCGGCTGTCAGCTGTTGAATTGTCAGAGAGACTGTATGTGAAGTTTGACGTATTCTGCAATGACTTTGGAAAAATGTTATCATCAACAAATAAACCTCCGCAAATTGTATGACCTGGAGTTTTAATTAGAAGGAATCACCAGCTACCCGACTCAGGCAAATAACAAGATAAGTACAACAAAAATACTTTGTTATGCATCGCCCTTACTTACGTCCACTCCAGGTGCAAATATGTAACTAATTATATTAACGCACCGGTAAATAAATCAAATGCATTCATAAAGTAAGGGAGATGTCATAGTAGGATAACTGACTTTTACTCAACCTGATTGTGAAGAATAGAATGATTTTGCTTTAATATGAAATTTATTATGTCTTATCTTCACACACGAGGATTAGTTACTATATTTACGTTTGTTGCAAAAAATTATCTTGCTCCATATTTGAGAAACAGCATTTGCCGGAAACAGCAACAATATTCGTTCATCAGAAAATCTGGACTAGGTAGAACCCAATTGCTCCTGCAGCCGTACATATTTATTTTAACTTTACACATTAAAATGATTACATAATTAAAGAGTTCACAAAGAATATTCTAAGATTGAGAACTTTGCGAAGTTCTTGTGGCATTCAGTCTAAAACCGATTTGATGCAGGCGTCGATGTTAGCCTATCCTACGCAAGCATTTTCATCTCTGCATAACTTCTGCAACCCACATTCCTTGATGCCTCAGGATGTCTCCTATCAACCTACCCTTTCTGTTAGTCACTTTGTACAGTAAATTTCTTTTCTCCCCAATTCCACTGAGCAGGGGAGAGTGTTGTACCTTGGAACACTTTACAGATATTGGCCTCTAGTCATCCCTGTAATTTAAGTTTAATATATTTTCTTATTCCATTTTTAAATGAGGACGTTCACTTTCTGTAGACTAGAAACTTTCTCAGAAATTAGAAAACTTACTACGGAAAAATAAGGTTTTACCATGTTCCAAGGCACAACACGATAATGCACCTAGAAACAAATACTCGACTGAAATTTAAAAGCGTTGCAGTCGAGAAATCTTGTGAATACAATATTTAATATTGTATGTGTTCCATTATTACTCTGCTATACTCCAATAATCGGTAAGTGAAATCAAATCAAGGAGAAGTATTAGCAAAAACCACTTATTAGATAAATACAGTTTGAGATAGAAGCTATTGGAAACTGACCAGCAGTTCTCATTTTCAAGACATGCGAAATTTTCAAGACGTTAAAGAAACTAAGTTCATTTGCAAGGATTACGTGTTTCATGATAAAAGGCATTCTTATTTTAGAGGTACAAGATGTCTTAATGTCCACATATTATATAAGTTATTCTAAAACTATGTAGCATTTTGCTCACCATAAAACCCTGTACCTGAAGAATTATCAACCCAATCCAAATAGCGTTAACATATTATACACCACATCAATGTGTAAAACCCGAAATATTTAAAATACCGCGCAAAACACAACCTCGTATCTTACAACAATAAATACTGTAGAAAATGGCAGAAACCGCATATGACGGTGTCTCCTTCCTGTGATTCTAAAAACAGACTGAAGTAATGATCAAAAGATACCATGTTCCTACGTACATCGCCCCGCCCCCCCCCCCCCCCCCCCCCCCCATTTACGACACTCTGCCTTACCACCTCTTTAGTTATCCGATCTACTCCGCACGGCGATCTGCAACGCCTATATAAGACAACGAGTATCTGGTGGAGTTGTTAGATCGGTTACTGCTGCTACAATGGCAGGTTATCAAGATTTTAGTGAGTCGGAACGTGGTGTTACAGTCGGCGCACGAGCGATGGGACACAGCATCTCCGAAGTAGCTATGAAGTAGGGATATTCCCGTACGACCATTTCACGAGTGTACCGTGAATATCAGGAGTCCGGTAAAACATCAAATCTCCGAGGTCGCTGCGGCCGGAAAAAGATCCTGCAAGAACAGTACCAACAACGACTGAAGAGAATCGTTCAACGTGACAGAAGTGCAATCCTTCCGCAATTTGCTACAGATTTCAATCCTGGGATATCAACAAGTGTCAGCGTGCGAAACATTGAACGAAACATAATCGATATGGGCGTTCGAAGCCAAAGGCCCACACACGTACCCTTGGTGACTCCACGACACAAAGCTTTACGCCTCGCCTGGGATACGTCAGTAGCGACATTGGACTGTTGATGACTGGTGACATATTGCCTGGTCGGACGAGTCTCGTTTCAAATTGTGTCGAGCGGATGGACGTGTACGGGTATAGAGACAATCTCATGAATTCATGGAACCTGCATGTCAACAGGGGACTATTCAAGCTGACGTAGGTTCTGTAATAGCGTGAGGCGTGTGCAGTTGGAGTGATATGGAACCCCTGATATGTCTAGATACGACTCTGACGTAACATCCCGTCTGAACACCTGTATTCATTCATGTCCATTGTGCCTTCCGACGGACGTGGCCACCAAACTCCCCAGTCATGAATATTATTGAGCATATCTGCGATGGCTCGCAACATGTTGTTCAGAAGAGATTTCCACCCCTCGTACTCTTACGGATTTATGGAACAGTCCTGCGGGATTCATGGTGTCAGTTCCCTCTAGCACTACTTCAGACATTAGTCGAGTCCATGCCATGTCGTATTGTGGCACTTCTGCGTGCTCGCAGTGACCCTACACGATATTAGGCAGGTGTGCCAGTTTATTTGACTCTTCAGTGTATAATTCCCTCAGAATTACCTGATTGAATTTGGCTGCTTTTTATTACCTTTGTTTTGCAATTGCTAATGTTCACTTTATAACATCTTTTCAGTATACTATCCAGCTCATTCAATCTTGGATATAATTTTCAAAAAACGTTAAACAGTATGCCACATGTTTAGATAATCACATTACAGTCTTTTATAATTTTCACTTTTCTGTTTTCCCTCTGCAGATGCAACACCGAGCTATTAGTTTCATTCAAGCGGTGTTGCACAAAATGCTTGATTGGTTGTGACTTCATGATTACTGTGTATACTTGCATGGATAATGCAGACTCGTAGAAGCTCTGTAGGTCTGTACCCACGAAGGGCAAACGTTGAGTATCAGCGTCTACGAAGTGTGCCACATCTTATTATGTGGTGCAGACTTTTTGCTTCCGAAAAACTTTGTGGGTCTCATTATCGGCACAACTCCTTCCTCATGACAATTCCCAGCAACTTGCTACAAATAGGCAGTTATCCACTATAGTTTAAACAAGAAATACGTATTAAATAGAGGCGCAGAATGCACCGAGACATTACGTATGGCAGTATCTAATATTATAAATCAAATGTGTGGCATATTATTTCGTCTATGCTCGGAAGAGGCAGCCTGAAGTTAAAAGAGATGGAGAACTGGAAGAGAGTTAACTATGGAAATAAATGAAACAAACGATTATAGCGAGAAGAATAATTCGAATTATTATCGTACATATTACTGAGTACAAAACTAATGCAAGGGAATATTATTCTACTGTATATCTGAATGCACAGGTGTAAGAGAAGAGAGGTAATGCTCCGTAGATAGTGACAAATGACGGGCACCTTTGGGACCACAAGCTTTGGAGTTGTTCAGCGACTGCCCTGCCGGGAGCTGGTGGAATATGTGTCGATATTGGCTTAACCGTCTGTAAAACGAGGCTGGTAAATAGATAGCATCTCTTAATGTGGTACTGAAAATAAGAAATATTAATTCTAACTACACGCTTATGTACTTCACATTTATACCAATCTGCAGAAGGATATTCGGAGCACACAAAAGGTTTACTGTTGGGATCAGGAACAAGCGCCAAAGTGTCGGAATGTGGCTGTCCACAAAGGAGACCTCCATCCCGTCAGTGACGGGGACATCCTCTTGCCACATTGACCAAGCATAGTTCAGATTCTTCATTCCTTTGGAATAGCTGCCTGCTCTGGTTTACTTTAGGCGAGCACGAGAACGGTCAAAGATAACGAGTGATTACATATGCACTATCTATAGCCTCCTGCACCTATCTTTATGCAGACGACGCACTCTCTCTCTCTCTCTCTCTCTCTCTCTCTCTCTCTCTCTCTCTCTCTCTCACACACACACACACACACACACACACACACACACACACACACACACTATCCAATTATAAACAAATCAAAAACAGTACACACTTTCAAAAAGGTCGCTGCACAGTAGTTTACTTCAGTTTTGTGGTATATACCGCCATACTTGAACACAGACTCTAAAATGATCGCTGCACATATGTTAAATCTTCCTGAGACGCTTCACACTCTTTTGAGGGAAACAGATCTCGAAACCGATATCAGATGCAATATCTGATTTTACACGCCACAATGACTATATTTGGAAGTCTAAATAAATATCTCTGTAACTCTAAACAGGACACTCACAACTGTTAGAGTTTTAGCTGCTTTTTTGAAGGCATTGCCAGAAAGAGACAGAGAGAAATTTCTGAATCCTACAACTACTGTGGTGTTCATCATTTTTCTGAAACGGTGAGTGGGCTTAGTTTATATTTTCTGCTGGAGTCAAGGACGTTATTTTCCTCACTTCTGGAAGCACACACTAGTGTCTAAGCACAGACAGGAAAATCAGAACAATTACACGAACAAAATTCGAAGCACTGTTCTGCAGACGAGAAAAATGGCTGGAATTTTCGGTGAATTTTCGATGTGCTGCAGCTGCTGGTCTGGAGATGCTCTAAAGCCACAGCAGCGGGTGAGGGACAGCATCCCGCTTGTCCAAACCAGAGGAGGATGGTCTGCTTGGACTTATCTCTGAACACTCGAACAAAGAAAACATCACTTGATACTTAGACGTCACAGAACTTTCGGTAGATACCTTGCCCCCGTCCTGTTCGAACGAGCCTGTAGAGGCTCCTATGCCCCGACAAAGGATGTCTTGTGACCCTCTGACGTCATGGAACTTCTTGTGACTGGATAATTCTGATTGGTTCTTACTGAATGTACCCGCCAAACTACTGCTATTACTGGTGTGGGAGCACCGTCTGCCATTTTCTGCAGACAGACAAATTACGAGACTATTTTGTACAGATCGAAAAAAACACACAGCAGACATATTGCACTGAGGTTAAAGTGGTCTACAGGTCATGAAATACTGAAACTATTGCCAAAGAGACTTCCTCAATTACAGCGTACAGCTTCTGTTGGGAAAAACTCGAATTTTTCAGCGTGAAGCCAGTCTCCAGCTGGGCTGTATCATAACATACCATATCAAAGTAGTAAACACAATTCGTATCCTACGTCATACAAAATCATCACTTCTGCGTCCTGCATATACCTTTCGGCCCCTAGACACTCGTACATGTACCACGAAGACAGACAGATCTTCCAAAAATCATAAGCCATAAGCACATGTTCCGTATATAGTCCTCATAGCTCTAGACATTTCCCGCGAGGTCGGTCGGTCATTCACTGATGTCAATGGTCACGAGTCAACTCCCCCATGTACATGCTGGCGTGATGGACGATCAGAGCACCCTCCATGGACAGCGGCCTCTCTCTGTACTGCTGTACAAAGGCTTGGCTGGTACCCCTCGGCACACAGGCATTACTGATCCTGGCCCAGACCTGCTTCCTTGCTTGCTGCCATGCTTTCTTACAGCCATCTCCAGACTGTGGGATTACAAGAACATGTATCTTTTCACATGGTTTTCCAGAGTGTCATACCGTTTACGCTATAGTTCTCGATATCAAGCACATAACAGTATGCTACCGATCACTTGCACAGTAAAATTCCAAAGATAAAGAGTGGAAAATATATGTCTAGAAACTGGAAACCTTAGCGACGTGAAACGAGGTGGAACATGCTGCAAACCACTGAGTAACTAGAAACTTATCTGGGAAGATCTTTACGTGAAAACTCGGAAATAGAGGAAACTAGTAGTTCCACTCGTATTTTTTAAAGGAATACCGATGGCAATGATATAACAAATTCCAAATCATCCTTCTACGTTACAAAGTCAACTAAGGTGTTTCTCATGTCTATAGAACCAGCAAAACGTCTCTTACATCTGTCTTTCACCATCTAGATGCACACACCACAGTCGATGTCCTCTCAACCAAATGAAGATGGGAAATATGTAGTAGCAGTCAACCCGACAATTTACAAGAGAGGAAATAATTGTCCACCGCAAAAACACGCTCACACTGACATGAAAAATTTTACTAATATTGTTGCACAGTAGACTGAAAACATTTTTAGCTCCAACGTAAGGAATCTTCTTCAAAATGGTACTTCTAAACTATTTTTCTCTTCAACGAAAGCCGGCCGCGGTGGTCTTGCGGTTCTAGGCGCTCAGTCCGGAGCCGCGCGACTGCTACGGTCGCAGATTCGAATCCTGCCTCGGGCATGGATGTGTGTGATGTCCTTAGGTTAGTTAGGTTTAAGTAGTTCTAAGTTCTAGGGGACTGATGACCATAGATGTTAAGTCCCATAGTGCTCAGAGCCATTTGAACCATTCCTTCTTCAACGAAAATTATACTTTGGTGACTCGAAAACGCGTGATTTCCAGAAGGGCTTACACAGAATAGTTGGATGAACACTGTGTTTCTGGTCAATGAGCTGCTTTGTCGTATCTTGCGATTGCAAGACAGAGTGGTATGTTCATAATGCTGGTGTCCGGTTGGCTACAACGTAGGGTCGTATCTTCGACCTCAGGAGACCAGCCCTGATGTATTTTGAAAAAATTGTTGAATTGTAAGAGAGAATGAGGTTGTTTCTTTTAGGTCTTGATCGACACTATCATATAATTTTTGATATTGACTTCACCTTATACCCATTCTTCCTATATTTCTTTTAGCCCATCCTCATTTATTCTTGACAAGAAACAAAACTTTTTCATGTTGCTTGCAGAGAAGTATGGGTTTTTGTTAGTAATGAACTTTTCTTAAGTGTTTAAGGATTGAAAGATTCCAGCGATATATTGCAGAGGTTTATGGATATACAACAGGGATAATTTTTCACTTCATTTGAGAGGGTACAGTTTCACCCCACACCTATTTATCAACATCGTTGTTCTTATCAGAATGAAATTCTGAGAAATTAATTTAATTCATCGTTAGCTGTGATGGAAGTAGAAAAGAAAGTGGATTCTACGATATGAGTTTGTACATCCTATCCCAGTTGAGCCTAATGTTGTCTAATGTTTAACAGTTGTGAGTGTCCTGTTTAGAGTTACAGAGACATTTATTTCGACTTCCAGATGTAGTCATTGTGGCGTGTAAAATCAGATATTACATCTGATATCGGTTTCGGGATCTGTTACCCACAAAAGAGTGTGAAGCGCCTCAGGAAGGTTTCACAAATGTGCAGCGATCATTTTAGAGTCTGTGTTCAAGTATGGCGGTATACACCACAAAACTGAAGCAAACCACTGTGCAGCGACCTTTTTGAAAGTGTGTTTAGAGACATATTCAGTTGAATTTAGAAATTCCTGAAGCACACCACGCTCAAAGACAAGGAAAGGCTGTGGTATTTCCCGCAAAAGCGCTCAAAGTGTCTCAGGGATGGTTTCATAAGTGTGCCGCGATCTTTTCTATTAGAGTCTGTATTCAAGTGCGGTGATTGTATTCCTCGGAGTTGTTTAAATATTCTTGCGACATCTGCAAAGCTCTCTCTCTCTCTCTCTCTCTTTGTTTGTGCAGAGGTACATTTAGTTCCTGTGATATCTTCGGGTTACGTATGTGACAATATTCCGCACATTGCTTAAACACCAGAGGTAATAATTCCCAAAGCAGTTGTTGTTCAATGACAAAGGGTATCCGTACGCAGGCGATGGGAAGGAGAAAGACTGCGGGTATATCTAACGGGGCAGGAAGTACGCGGCCGCCCCTGTGGCTACCGCGTGGCTGTGCCGTGAGCCCGGCGCATGGCCTCTCTTCCAACGGATGCAGAGACTCTGGGGTGAATGTTTGCGTCTTGTGCTTCGGAAGACTGACTCGACTTTTATCAAATGATCTACAGTTACAGCAAACATATTTATCAGCATGAGTTGAGAAGTGTAACTTAGCCCCATCCTGCTGCATCTTCATTATTTGATGAAGCGTATTCGTCTTCACCAAATATCATTGCTTTCCAAACACTGTGCAGGTGGCTACGGACATAGTCCTCAGCTTCAAGATTACGGCTAATATATTCCTCCTTCTCTAGCACAGATATCTCATCCATTGAACACATAGTACACACAGTAAACAATTACGGCCATCCTGCCAGTCCAGCAGTTAGATGCAGACTGAGTCCTTTCCTCACCATTTTTTCTCCAAATCACCATCTTTGATTATGTCATCGGAGGGGAGTGGGGAGGGCTGACATCGTCCTCTGGTGATGATGTCGCGAACTAGGTCAGTTGGACTCCAGATCTCAAGGATGGATCGATCTACTGCCTATAGCAATTCAAACTGTTTAAATAAATAATGCGTACAAAATAAAGACTTACATTCATTTTATCTGGCAGTCCAGCACAGAATGGGTCCTTTTCCCGCCGATTTACAGATGGAATAGGGGGGGGGGGGTGGAGGGGAGGGGTAGTGGAGGGGGCAGAGTTAGATTAATGGAGGTAGCCCAATTGAGCTGTTTTCCCGCAAAAATTTGAACTTCCCACCATGACTTCACTGCGTCGTTGACACATCTATGCTTGCCGTCTTGGATTAGCCATTTGAATAAATTTGGCAAATGCAGAGTTGGGTGACACCTGCTTTGCGCCTTTCTAATAGCCCACATAGCTTTCATTCTTTCGCTATGTGCTTTCTTCCGACCACTTGGTACCTGATCTTTTAGGGACTTCGTTCTTTGGCTTTACTACCCATCTATTTATCGTCTGACGGTAAAGTTTTCTGTCTAGTGTGTCCTATTTTCCTATCTGTGTCTTTTCCAAGTCATATTTCACTTCTTCTATTCGTGGAATGTTCTTCAGTTTTGCAGTGGATGTCAAAATCTTGTGAGTTAGCCTTGAAAATGAGACTCTATGAATGTGTTCATAGAATTTCAGCCTTCGTTTCCTGATATCTGCGGTAAGGTTCGACAGTTCTTCTATTGATTTGTGCGATTTTCCTCATGATCTTTCTTTCCTCGTTCAAGATGTTCTCCAGATCGCCCTTTCTATTAAGTACCAAGGTTTCGCTTGTGTACAGCACTTCAGGTTTAATCACTGTATTATAATGTCTGATCTTTGTATAAATGGACATACATTTTTTGTTGTAGGTTTCACGCGTTCTCCCATATTCTCGTTTGAGCTTTTGTAACCGAACTTTCTGTGCTTCCTTTTCCAACCCTGTTGGTCCTATGATCTCACCGAGATATTTGAAGTGTGGAACTCGTTTGATCTGCCCGTATTTCGTGTTCAGTTCCTGAATGTCTAATTTAGTGCAAATGAACTTGTTCTTCTCGAATGAAATTTGTAGTTCAGTTTTCTCAGCACATTGCTTAAGGACTTCAATCTGTTTGATAGCTGCATTTTCGCAGGCCGCTAGTATCGCTAGGTCGTCTGCGAAACCTAAATAATTGACCTTGATGTCATCATTCTTTCGTCCTAGTTGAACGGGTTTCCAGTTATCCTGGGTTTTCCATTCTTTCTCCCATTCTCGAATGACTTTATCCAGAACAAGGTTGAAGAGCAGTGGTGGCAGTCCATCACCCTGTCGCACACCGGTCTTTATCTCAAATGGCTCTGACAGTTCGCCCATGGATTTCACTTTTGACTTCGTGCCCGTGAGTGTTTCCTTGATGAGCCTTAATGTTTTTCAATCAAGTCCCTGTTCTTCTAACATGTTAAAGAGGGACTGTCGATCGACCGAATCATATGCCTTCTTGAAGTCGACGAACATACAGATGATCGGTGAGCTTCGTGTTCCTCTATATATCAATAGCGTCTTCAAATTGAAAATTTGTTCAACACAAGAACGCCCCCGTTGGAAACCGGCTTGATAGTCACCAATTTTGTTTTCTAGCTGTTCTTGTGTCCTTCGAAGAAGGCGCGCGGATAGAATTTTGTAGGTGACTTCAAGGAGAGAAATCCCTCTGTAGGTTTTGACACCTGTTGTGTCACTTTTCTTGTTTAACGGATGGATGAGTGCACATTTCCATTCTTCAGGTACCTTTTCCGTTTTACAGATGTTTATGATGATTTGCGTGAGCTCCTCAAGTATATTTGGGCCTATGTTCTTCGATAGTTCTGCAACTATACCATCTTCTCCAGATGCCCTGTTATTCTTGAGTCAGAAGATGTGTCTATGAATTTCTTCTTTGGTAGGTGGTGGAGATTCTGGTTTTACTTGTGCGGGAGTCTCTTTGGGCCATCTTGATGTGGGCTCCTGGCAATTGAGTAGCTTTGAGAAATATCGAGCAAATTCCCTACAATTGTCTCGGTTGGCCAGCGCGAGTTTGCCGTCTGGTTTTCGGAAAAATGCACTACGCAGAGTGAAAAGGGGGAGAAACTCCGACATGTGTGTATCACGAGCTTTAACGGTCAAGAAATTCCCCCCCACAATCGCACATGTATCTCCATCGCACTGTGCATGGACTGATTTGCACAGCAGTCGTCGAAGAAACGTCATCTAAACAGCGCTCACACACTAGTTATAGCTTCTCTGGTAGCAAGAAGCTGTTTGATAGGATACCAACGTGTCACCTGTCGAGAGCAGCATTTACCCGAACAGTATTAATACCACGAAGTGCATTATTTAGTAGCAACAACACATGCTACTTCTACTAACCACAATATTATCATCAAGTGTATAGTGTTGAACATTCTACGGTCGCAGTTTCGAATCCTGCCTCGGGCATGGATGTTTGTGATGCCCTTAGATTAGTTAGGTTTAAGTAGTTCTAAGTTCTAGGGGACTGATGACCTCAGATGTTAAGTCCCATAGTGCTCAGAGCCATTTTTTTTGTTGAACGTTAAGATTTTATCACGAATCCACCTTCCTCGTGGTTCACACATATCTTTACAGCTACGACGATGCCCCATCTGTGACACTGACATTGATGATGAAGCATAAATCAGCTAAGTACAGCGATGAGTCCTGCTCTGAGCCCCGATGATCAGCGAAGGCGTGTCTGTAGACGTCGTGGACAGCAGTTGCATACTAGCCTGAACATGGCCCGTCATACGGCCCAGCATCCAGGAGTGACCGTCTGGAGTGCCATGTCATTTCATAGCAGGATCCCTTTGGTTGTCATCCGCAGCACCCTTATAGTGCGGCAGTACGTCGACGATATTCGAAGCCACCTAGGCTTACATTTCTGCTAGATAATTCCTACTCACACACGCCGAGAATTTCTGCTGTTTGTACTTGTGTTTGTCAAACTCCAACTTATTAGCAAGGTCGCCCGATCTCTCCCCAGTGGAGAACACTTGGAGCATTATGAGCGGGTTCCTGCATCCAACTCGGGAATTTGGCTATCTAATGCGCCAACAACATAGAATTTAGCACGGTAGGAGGACTTCCCACAATTGTATCAACCAACGGCAAGCAACTGTTTGAATAAGGGACGAAGGTGGACCAACTCGTTACTGATTTCAACAATTTTTGACGCTTGTTCTCTTGAACAAATCATTCAATGTTTCTGAAATTATAATCATTTTCTGGTCTGTGCATGTACATGACGTCTACCGATTTCTGTCTCATTCAGATGAATCTTCCGTGGTACGTCGTCTTTCCCTTTTTGTCTCAGAGTGTATTATACAGATGGGGTAATCGATAGACGGGGGCTGTAACGAGTAGATATAAGAGGAGTGACACCACATATATTTATAATAGAGATATAATTGTGCATTATGTAGAGACATGGCGACAAGACGAAACTGGCATACTCACACCAGCTCTGCGTACGTGTGGGGAACCAGTAATGTTATTTTATTTTAAATGCTGTGGAATTCTCAATCTCAGTACATGTGAGTTGCAAATCATATGTATTAGGAATCGTAATAATATTTCAATTCATTGTAAAGTGATACGAATCCAGAAACGAAAAAAGCGAAACACACTGACTGCGTTTGGCGCTACTACAGATGAAACAAGGAGGAGTTTGTTGTGGAGCATAAAAGGGGGCTCTGTGGATAACATGGATAACATAATTTTTATCTACACGAACTAGGTTAGATCCTAATACTATTGATTGGCGTTTCTCTAATTTTTAAACAAATTTATCGTAGAGTTAACCATTTTCTTATTGTTCTCTAAAGCGGTATCAGTTGTGGGAAGTTTACTGCTTTCGATACATATATCATTGACTGTTTCAGAGAAGAGTGAATCCACGTTGGCGATGGACAGATACTGCTTCATATCTCATCGCCAGATCCTTTGTGGTAGATTAGTCTGAGTTGAATTTCCAGGGCCACCTGAATGTTCTATTTGCCATCCAGCGACCTGTTGTCTCGATCCTCTGTGTAACATTTTGCAGTCATACGTTGTTATTTAAATAAACAATTACTCTCTTGCTATAAAGTGACCTGGGTGTCTTTTAAGGGAATTTCCTCCATTAATACGCACTCTGGGTAACGTCACAAATACTGAAAAAAATCACATCCACCCTTTCGCTGGCCCTGGATAGTCCACGTCACAGCGTATACATGAAGTAGTGTAATTACAGCGATATTTAGAGGGTAATACTGGAAGGTTTGTCATCTTGAGCTTTCACCCAGTTGCTTTATATCATCTAATACACAGTGTTTGACATGTGGGGGCCTAAAGCAAAATATTATCTATCTGTCTACAATTCTAATTATTTAATGTGGAAATCGATTACACAAACTCTTGCTGTTGGTGTTTGCCCGTAGAAACAAAATTTATCCTGAGCCATTTAGTACTACTATAGAGGGTGAATAAGCGCTGAACTGAGGACCTAAGCCTAGATTATTGTTTTATTATATCAAAATACATGTATTATTTCTACTTGAAACAATATCAAAATCATATATATTTTACAACGACCCTCCATGATAGGGTGGCATTATTACTTTCTTCCCTACAGTTGTCCTGCTTGGGAGCAATATCTCGCATTTTTTTTTGTGGACATACTTTGGGAAATATGCACTGCTAAGTACCAGATTTAGAAGGTCACGTGACTGGAAGTTTTGTTGTCATGACCTATAACCGATGTCACTTTTTCACTAATAGAGTGAATAATCATCATTAATAAAAAGCATTTGCTGTTAGTGGACATACTCCCATGCTAAGACGCATTACAGAGTTTGTCCTACACTTTTACGAATACTAATGCAGACTGATTTTGGGTCGAAACCGACAAATCCAGAGAATTATAATACATACTGTTAACTTGTCTAGCTGTGCATACATTCCATGTAATCAGGTCGCATAATTAGTTATAAAGTTATGCTCACTATGTTTAGTGTTTTATTTATTTAACCTGGAAAACTGATTACATGAGCTACCAAACAAAGCGATGCTGACAGTTCTACTGTGGCCTGTATCTAGGCTGGACAATTGTATATACGTCATAAGGAAACCAGTTAGGAATATAATACCTTCCCAAAGGTTTCTTTTTCTATTTTATTTTGGCAGTCTTAAGAATATGTAGAATTTTTGCAACAGTAAATATGTGGATGCAGAGCACAACTATACATCTCTAGAGCGTCAGATTGCCTTTTTGGTAGAGATATAGAGCAAATTATATCTTCCTGATATGTAAAGGAGGAAATGTGGGTCGTGCAGTATTAGACCATTACCTATTACAAGTTTCATATATGCAGCCTTAAGATCGATCTACAGCTTTTCCACTGGGGAAATAATACTAGCCTGATCATGACATTTTTAACAGACAACGTAATCACAGGGGTGTTATAAATTTAACGTATACAGGGTGTTACAAAAAGGTACGACCAAACTTTCAGGAAACAATCCTCACACACAAAGAAAGAAAATATGTTATGAGGACATGTGTCCGGAAACGATTACTTTCTATGTTAGAGCTCATTTTATTAAATCTCTTCAAATCACATTAACTATGGAATGGAAACACACAGCAATAGAATGTACCAGCGTGACTTCAAACACTTTGTTACAGGAAATGTTCAAAATGTCCTCCGTTAGCGAGGATACATGCATCCACCCTCCGTCGCATGAAATCCCTGATGCGCTGATGCAGCCCTGGAGAATGGCGTATTGTATCACAGCCGTCCACAATACGAGCACGAAGAGTCTCTACATTTGGTACTGGGGTTGCGTAGACAAGAGCTTTCAAATGCCCCCATAAATTAAAGTCAAGAGGGTTGAGGTCAGGAGAGCGTGGAGGCCATGGAATTGGTCCGCCCCTACCAAGCCATCGGTCACCGAATCTGTTGTTGAGAAGCGTACGAACACTTCGACTGAAATGTGCAGGAGCTCCATCGTGCATGAACCACATGTTGTGTCGTACTTGTAAAGGCACATGTTCTAGCAGCACAGGTAGAGTATCCCGTATGAAATCATGATAACGTGCTCCATTGAGCGTAGGTGGGAGAACATGGGGCCCAATCAAGACATCACCAACAATGCCTGCCCAAACGTTCACAGAAAATCTGTGTTGATGACGTGATTGCACAATTGCGTGCGGATTCTCGTCAGCCCACACATGTTGATTGTGAAAATGTACAATTTGATCACGTTGGAACGAAGCACTCAACCGTAAAGAGAACATTTGCACTGAAATGAGGATTGACACATTGTTGAACCATTCGCAGAAGTGTACCCCTGGAGACCAATCAGCTGCTGATTGTACCTGCACACGCTGTACATGGCACGGAAACAACTGGTTCTCCCGTAGCACTCTCCATACAGTGACGCGGTCAACGTTACCTTGTACAGCAGCAACTTCTCTGCCGCTGACATTAGGGTTATCGTCAACTGCACGAAGAATTTCCTCGTCCATTGCAGGTGTCCTCGTCATTCTAGGTCTTCCCCAGTCGCGAGTCATAGGCTCGAATGTTCCGTGCTCCCTAAGACGCCGATCAGTTGCTTCGAACGTCTTCCTGTCGGGACACCTTCGTTCTGGAAATCTTTTTCGATAAAAACGAACCGCGCCACGGCTATTGCCCAGTGCTAATCCATACATCAAATGGGCATCTGCCAACTCCGCATTTGTAAACATTGCACTGACTACAAAACCACGTTCGTGATGAACACTAACCTGTTGATGCTCCGTACTGATGTGCTTGATGCTAGTACTGTAGAGCAATGAGTCGCATGTCAACACAAGCACCGAAGTCAACATTACCTTCCTTCAATTGGGCCAACTGGCGGTGAATCGAGGAAGTACAGTACATACTGACGAAACTAAAATGAGCTCTAACATGGAAATTAAGCGTTTCCGGACGCGATTCCACATAATATCTTTTCTTTATTTGTGTGTGAGGAATGTTTACTGAAAGTTTGGCCGTACCTTTTTGTAACACCCTGTATGTCTGTCTATCTGGCTGCGGCATCGTTGCTCCCAAACAAAAAAAATGGCTCTGAGCACTATGGGACTTAACATCTATGGTCATCAGTCCCCTAGAACTTAGAACTACTTAAACCTAACTAACCTAAGGACAGCACACAACACCCACTCATCAGGAGGCAGAGAAAATCCCTGACCCCGCTGGTAATCGAACCCGGAAACCCGTGGTGGGAAGCGAGAACGCTACAGCACAACGACGAGCTGCGGACACTCCCAAACAAAAAGTCCGATTTTAAGGCAGTTTTTTTAAGTTAAAGGATAGTTTAATTGGGATGGTTCTTAGCCACTTTCCATGAAAGTCTGTTCCGCCGTTTAAATTTAATCAGCTAGGTTAAGCAAAACTGTTTTCCGCCAGCGCGCTCTTTTTATATGCGTTACGTAATACAGAAGACTACATCAACTTACGTTGTACCAGACTGTAGCGCTCAAAAATATCTAAATCTTGGGGAACGTGTGTCTACCTTTTACGGTTGACCAAAAATGATGATTTTTGTCTTTTGAAGCCTGTTACAGAACCTACAAAGCAGAAAAAGGAGACTGTGATTCAACTGTTAAAGATAAACATATGCTCTCGCAGCATTTTCTATAGTTCTTTTTGAGGTCTGTTATTCACTTTTAAATGAAACGGTTTTGCCCTAACTGCCTATTGCGAGAGAGCACAATGGCAGCCAACTTTCTTCCGACTTGAGTTAGACCTATCCCCACTGCTTATTGTTTATGTTGCCTAAATTACTAAATATATACTAAAACACAGCCAAT
Organism: Schistocerca americana; assembly: GCF_021461395.2. Classification (NCBI taxonomy): domain Eukaryota; kingdom Metazoa; phylum Arthropoda; class Insecta; order Orthoptera; family Acrididae; genus Schistocerca; species Schistocerca americana. The sequence continues at coordinate 374,441,479 of NC_060130.1, read as the reverse complement.
GAATATAGGTGTGGATTGAAAGAAGAAACGCGTAAGTCGTATAAATGAACGAACTATCAAAGAAAAGAAATATATCGTACTAGTAATTTCAGGTTGTCACTCAAAGCTGCACATGCGATATTGCATTTCCAAAATCTTCTAACTACAACAATATTTACGAAAACATATCTGTTGTCAGAATACTTAGATTTCAGGGAGGCAAAATCTCGTGTCGTAATTTCGTGTTTCGTCCCGGAAACCAGCAGCTCACGAATAGATCTTTTAAATTTTTAATTTAAGTTTTATCATATGTCTTCCTAGATCCACCACAATGCCAGTACATAACATACTGCACGAAAGAACAACCAGAAAAACGACCACCCATCAACCACATCGTACCCTAGCGGTCACAGATTTTATTTCAGAAAGTATAAAAAATAACGTTTATAGCATATAGCTGATCGTAATGAAATCGCCAATCAGCCGTGCGGGGTGGTCGTGGGGTCTAAGGCGCCTTTCCACGGTTCGCGCGGCCTTCCCGTCGGAGGTTCGAGTCTTCCCTTGGGCATGGGTGTGTGTGTTGTAAGTTAGATTGAGTAGTGTGTAAGCTTAGGGAACGATGACCTCAGCAGTTTGGTCCAATAGAACTTACCAGAAATTTCCGAATTTTTTTCCAAATCACTAATCCATTAATTAAAGAACAGAAATAACTGCAATAGTACATTTTACAACTTTAAATTCATTTCAACATCAATTCTTTTAATAGGTTAGTGAGAATATTTTCATTTGTTGTTTAGTCTGGTGATGGTGGTTAGTGGCTTCGCCGTTACTGGTTTCGTTTCTTGACTGGAGGCGAATAAATTTTGGCGAACTGTTCTCAGCCCTTGGCATCGTCAGCTCATGCGCTAGAAAATAAAACAAATATTTGTCTTAGTTTCCGAAGCTGAGATTTCATAACAATGAGAGAAATTTGTGTCTGCTGCATCTCTGCACTAACTACCTAAAGAACGCCAACATTAGTGTAAAAACTTATTTAATTATAATTGGCATTTGAACAGATATATATTAGCATCTGAAATGAAATCCTGGCTCCACAGTAAGAACTCTGCTGATAATGAAATATTCTCAAACAAAAGTATATTAAAGAGAGGAGAAAATGAAATTAACATCATTCTTTAAGGAGGAGATCGCCGATGATTTCAGTTCGTTCACAGAAAAATTTCTTAACAGGCTAATCCTACGCTTACTACTATACAAACATACTTATGTGTACAATCAAATAATTATAATCCAATGAATGCAAGAGATACTTTCTATTCAACCGCTTCCTGAAAATTTGTTAACGACTCAGAGTAAAGGAAACAAAGAGCTAGAAAGACCTATGAAGTCAATCTTAAATATTATGCCAGGACTATAGAAAATATGTCTCTCAGACTCTGCCTTTGTAGTTGTATTTTAGAAAACTGTCCGTTCAGTCCCAGCTGTAATGCTAATTTACTTACACACGATTTTTTCACCTTTTTAATTCATACTGAAATCATTGTCGTTCAAGTCATTCACCCATCAGTTGCCATCAATACCATATTTTCACCGTAGATACGCAACGTTTACTGTAAAATAGCCCTGGGAACACGCCATCTCTGGTCCGGAATACCTTGAAAAAACTTTGATGTAGGCTGCAACTGTTTGCACCTTCATTAGAACTCTTCGTTTCAGAAATCACGGTCACTGGCAACACAAGTCAGCCTTCCGGTACATCAGTTCACACTACGTCATTCGTTATTACACCTTCCAATCAGACGATGTGTTGTTCAGCAAGTCAAATCGTACAGTGGACGTGTTGACAGATATCTTACATCGCTAGTCCAAATCCGTTATCAGCTTCCCGTTTAAGGAGTAAATCTGCCAAACAACCAAGTTCACTTGCGAGATAATGCGTTGACGCATTGAATTTTTAGCAGCACTTTCACAACCCAGTTCAACTGCAAGGTAATGCGTTACAGCACGGAATTTTAACAACAATTTACTTAGGTCCTCAGAAACAGTTCTCAAACCATCCGAGTGACAAGTAGAGCACACAATACTTAATCGTCTTTCCAGTACTCTACATACAAAGACAAAATGAAAACTGTTTTGTAATTACTATTACTATATAAACAACAATCGGGACACACTCATTCTCAATTAGATCACTACAAAATTCAGAGTCTATGCTACATTAGGTAATTAATGTTCTAAAATGCAATAGCTATTAATTCAGGTTCAGCAAAGCACCATATAGAAATGTCTATCATATATGATTTCAAAGAGAAATAAAAAAAAGCTTGATAATTTCAGAGCCACATGATAGGTGAAAGCCAAATCATTAGGGCAAGCTTCTGTGACCCTTCCGTCAACCTTCCATAACAAACATCAAATCTCACTAACGCTGCAGCCCTGGCCTCGCTTTACAAGTCTTTGTTGTACAACAACGTTCTGTTTTGATCTCCTTTTATGATGTGTCACTTGACTCTGTTGCTACACGGTACGTCGCCTCATGACTCGAAGCAGCATAAGCTAGGGTCCATTACTGTGCTATCAGAAGCACTCAAATCATACGTCATTCATCAATGAATCTTCATATTAAACATAGATTCCAGGAACCATCTATACGACGTGCTGGATATCAAAATTTCCACCGGATTTCCTTCTTTTAGCCCAGAAAAATCTAAATGCTTATATTCTCCAGACTCTTCAAAGTCATTAAAATAATGTAATATCCTTGTTTTGCCTCTTATTATATTGCATATTCTCATCCTTATCGACATCTTTTCACCTTCACACTACTGATATAGTATACTAGCAGTATTATTCTGCAAGTTAAACATAAATTATCCCTTAATTCACCTTTTAAATATAAAGGACATCTGAAAAAAGTTAACTCACGAAGTACTACCTTTAAATCCAGTATCCGTCAAACAACACCATAGCCTGTGTGCTACAACTGGCATAGTGTGACTAAACCATCTGTACTCTGACCTGTCATAAATATTCATACTATGGTAATGCTTATTACTGTCTCCGCAATATGCCTACTTGAAAAAAATCTACGTCTACATATATACTCCACTAGCCACCAAGCGGTGCTCTCTAATTTCCCTTATCTTTGAATGACGATCATTGTGAGATATGAAAGTTGGTGGTAATAATATATGCTCTACATCCTCGGCGAAGATCGGGTTTTGGAATTTAGTGAGCAGCCCCTTCCATTTAGCGCGTCGTCTATCTGCAAGTGTGTCCCATTTCAAACTTTCTATCGCTCTCGCGATGGCTAAATGTACCAGTCACGAATCTTGCCGCTCTTCTTCGGACCTTCTCAGTCTCTTGAATCAGACCCAACTGGTGAGGGTTCCATACAGACGAACAATACTCTAAGACTGGACGAACTGAAGTATTGTAAGAAATTTCCTTTGTGGAAGGACTGCATCGCCTCAGGATTCTACCAATAAACCGCAACCTAGAGTTCGCCTTACCCGTTACTTGTGTAATCTGTGTGGTGTCACCGCCAGACACCACACTTGCTAGGTGGTAGCCTTTAAATCGGCCGCGGTCCGTTAGTATACGTCGGACCCGCGTGTCGCCACTATCAGTGATTGCAGACCGAGCGCCGGCAAACGGCAGGTCTAGAGAGACTTCCTAGCATTCGCCCCAGTTGTACAGCCGACTTTGCTAGCGATGGTTCACTGACAAATTACGTTCTCATTTGCCGAGACGATAGTTAGCATAGCCTTCAGCTACGTCATTTGCTACGACCTAGCAAGGCGCCATTATCATTTGCTATTTATCTTGTGATGCATGTACCGTCAGACCGATGTTTACCAATTATGGATTAAAGTTAAGTATTCCAGAAGCTACGTACTTTTTTTACTAGACTCAACTCCTTTGACTGTTGCAGACCTCACGCCAGCCTGCGTGAGCTTAAACGCGTGCCTTTCGGCTATCTCATAGTGGCTTGGCTGTCTTGCCAAGTCACAACAATCTGATCGTTCTATTTGAGATTATTTCGAATAGTCACACCCAGATACTTGACGGATGTTACCGCTTCCAAAGACTGGGAATTTATTTTTACTCGTACATTAATGGGGATTTTCGCTTTGTTATACGCAGTAGGTTACACTTACTAATATTGAGAAATAACTGCCAGTCATTACACCACGCATTTATTTTCTGCAAATCCTCATTGATTTGTTCACAACTTTCGTGTGATACTAATTTCCTGTAGACTACAGCATCATTAGCAAACAGACTAATGCCGCTGTGAATACCATCAAGCAGATCGTTTATGTAAATCGTAAAAAGCAGCGGACCCATTACGCTGCCCTGGACACCGGATGTTACGCTTGTCTCTGTTGAAGTCTCCTCATTCAGGACGACATACTGCTCTCTGTCTGTCAGAAAAGTCTCTATCCAACCGCACATATCATCGCATAGACCGTATAAGCGCGCACTTTTTGGGGCAAGCGACAGTGAGGAACTGAGTCGAACGCCTTTCGAAAGTCGAGGAATATGGCATTAACCTGGGAGCCGGTATCTGGAGCCTATTGTATATCATCCACAAAGAGGGCCAGCTGTGTCTCGCATGACAGTTGTTTCCTAAAACCGTGCTGGTTTCTGCAGATGAGCTTCTCAGAGTCTAGAAATATAATTATGTGTGAACACAAAATATGTTCCATGATTCTACAACAAATCGATGTCAGTGAAATTGGCCGGTAATTATGTGCATCCGATTTTCTACCCTTTTTACAGATTGCTATGACCTGGGCCTTCTTCCAGTCCCGTGGAACTTTCTGCTGTTCCAATGATCTCTGATAGATGATGGATAAGAATAGTGCCATATTTGTAGGTCCTCTACCGTAAACGAGTTTTTGAAATTCTTCCAATCCATATGTGGTATACAGCAAACCAGTGCTTAACAGTTTTGGTTAAAAACAGTCTTGGTTGCAATTTTAGTTTTTTATTTTTCAAC